>NC_061839.1:4891520-4901520 GCF_019202785.1 Penaeus chinensis
ATATATATCAGCCCTGCTGCCTCGGGAATCTATGGGAAAACAAATAACAACAATAATAACACCAAAAAAACATATTAAACTAACCTCAACCAGTTCTCCATTTAAAGGAAATTCTGCTAAACTCACAGGCTCCACTACTTCTTGTTTGATGCTTTGAAGTACCGTCTGGTTCTCCTGGGGATAATGCGTGGGTCCATTATTCAAGAGCATATGAAGGTAAGTTACTTTAACATACCTTCCATAAAGTAATATCATCCAGCACAAGACTGTTGACTCATAGTATGTTTGATCATAGTCAAAGGTAAAGCAATTTGTTGTGAAATTAGACATGCAAAAAAGTGCCGAGTCAAGTGCCTATCACCCTAAGGCATCTTCAGTCAATTTCAAACAATAATCATGAGCACAAGGAAGTACCTCCATATAGTACCTATTCTCCGAGCAGAGACCATATATGTGTGTTTAGGGCAAAAAAATTTGGTCCACTTTTTCATGACACTGTCTTGAGTATAAAAAGTAAAAAACAAATTTTAAAAATTAGTTACAAGCAAAGGCAGTATATGACAGCTGTGATAAAAAAACAGAATTACATCAGCATCAGTAAAGAAACAAAGCAAGTCATTCCACTTTGTTATCAATTATAATTTCATAAAAAATTTAAGGAATTTCTTTGAAGATGTACAGTAGTCTAAGAGGAAGACAGTAGTCACTGACAAATGGAGCAAAATTGGTCTAGTGTGATATCCACTTTCAACAGCTATGCCAGGATTCTACAATGACAGCATCAGCTGAATACTTAAAAGATATTAAATACATACAAATAAAGACAGGCCAATAGAGACAAATAAATAAGAGGTACAGCCAGCTCAAAAGGTTATAAAATTACCTAATGGTACAAGTTCTTGATCCAACTTATGCATGTGTATTTCTCATTACAAAAGTGTGTGACAGCTTGCATAATAACAATTCAAATATTATAATATCTCTAAGAATTACTGGTGATCACAAAACATTTAACACCAGCATAAATTAGTAGGAAGTACATGATGCCTATGTTAACTAAATCTTTAATTTTCTAAATATGTGTTTCAATGTATGTGATGGCTGCTTATAGAAAATTATTCAAATATTTTAAAAAATCAAGATTTTTCAATCAAATTGATTGAAAAATCTTCTTGGTGACGGAAGGAGGGGTTGCATAGGAGCAAAAAACAACTACAAGAGAGGATAAATGGAAAAGGTGTAAGAACTAATGACCTGAACCTTTAAAATACTGTCAAAATATAGACATACTTACTTAGGCCTTATTTCTTAAACTGAATATGCATTTATCACCATTTTTAAAGGTTAAAATTCTCTGGTAATAAGTTAAAATCAATTAAAGCATAAAAAAGAGAAGAGACAGCTGAAGACGTGGAAGAGGAGAATGAGGAAGGAAAAAGAAAACCCACCTTTAAAACACTGAAGATGACCAAGTCCAAAAGAAGCATTAGTAATGAAATACAGTACATTATGAAATACCTGGGATGATACATCTTGAGTTTAAAACAATCAATTTCTGGCTCCAATCAGACTTTTAATTAGCTATGTCTACTTTTTACTACAGGTATAAGTACATTTTAACTACCAAACTACAATACTATTACTACATCTTTGCTCTTACAGTAAGGAAAATATAATTTTACTAGTCTAAATACATATCCCATAAGCACAAACAGATTAACATTTTTTTGACAAGAACCTGAACCTGTGTTTAAAATAGAAAACTCATGCCTGACTGGTCCTGCAAAACCATACATCCAAATCTGGTTGGTGATGTCATATCTAAATAAAAGTCTTTGATAAGATTGACAGCTCATTTTTAAACGATTTCAATCTTGCATTCACTTCTTAATGGGCAATTTTCCCTATATAGTCATTTGTAGTCAATTTGAATGAAAATCTCTGATGGTATACACATGTGTTTGATGGTCTTATAGACAAAGTTTGAGACCTTCAGACGTGTTAGTTTACCTGTTATAACTTTTCAAAGTTATATATGTAAATATAAATCCAGTATTAGAAAGCCTACTCACACACTATCATTAATTAATCAGTAATGTAATTTGGACACCTAACCCTAAAATCTCAAACAAGATATTAGTTCTAAGTGTGTTAATTATTGAAGACTTTTTTTTAATTAAAAATATTATGTTCACTGGTATAAAACTATAGATATTGTTAGTTCTGAGAAATATCCTTGTCTGAATTTGTAGCCTTTTTTTCCAAACTCTCAGGTGATATACTGATTCTGAATATTGGTCTAACCTTTTGAGAGAAGTAGAACGAATCGACAAAATTATAGTTTTGAAATATGGGCATCTAAAGATTTTTATCAACTGTTATCACCTGTCACATCAAGATAAGTAAAAATAAGGTACTGTTTTTGTGTTGCCATGCAGTGACTTTAGTAAAGACCACATGTAACTTTAAACATTAAACGAAGTAAAGGAGGAGGATAACTCCTTAGTGTAGGGAGGGGAAGAAGAGTCTCTGTCAATGAATGTTAAATATCTGCTGTAAAAAAGGCTGGTTGGTAGCAAACTCGGGTCAGAGGGCAGTGAAACAGAGTGTATCTCTCTTACAAATGCTAGCCTAGCACTCCTCATCCTACTGTCTCTCTCCTTCTGTGAGTAGTTGCCAGAGAGAGCCCAACATCTCATACCAACTTTACGAAATAATAATAAATAATAAATATCCTAGAAATTATGTATAACATGGAACTAATTAACTAATGTTAGCATACATGCGTGTCTAAGCCTCATGCCCTCTGCCAGGGATGAAATGATTTGTCAAAAACCATGTTTTTCATCTTAACTTGTTGTCATACGAAGGTTTTATCAGATTTTATATGTTTTTCTAATACTATTCGGAACATCACCATTATATGTAATATATGTAATATATATATATATATATATATATATATATATATATAAAACACACACACACACCATATAAAGACACATACAACATACTTGTTTATACACTCATGACACTCACTCACTCACTCACTCACTCACTCTCTCTTTCTGTGTATATCAATTCATTAATTACTAAATAGTTTTCATACCTGCAGCAAAATCACCAAATTCTGAAATTCTACAAAAAGTGTGCATTTCATATCAAACACACAACAGCTCTGCTCTGATAGGGATATATTTCTGAAACTGCTCTCTCACAGGTTACTGCCTGCATTTCCTAATACATGGTATTTATGTCTAGCTATGAAAAAAATAAATATACTGCATTATAATTACCACTTGTACTTGGCTTTCAGGGTGGTCACTTGTATTCATGAGGCCCCTGATCCTCAGTTCTTGTGCAACTTCTAGTAGCCGGTCAAAGTCCTTGCCATGCACTTCCGCCTGGCCGAGATACATGAAATCAAGCAACTTCTCTAGTGCCTCAGAAGGGATACCAGCAAGAACAATAATGGGATGTTTGGCGGGGGTGTGCTCAAAAAGCTCTTCAAAGTATGAGCTGCACATGGCCAGGACAAACTTGTGAGCTGGATAGTGCTTCTTGTTGCAAACTAAGGTCACATCTGCAAACTGTTCCTGCAAGAAGAAAGCAAACATATCAAATGTATGATCTTTCCTCAATACTCTCTTAATGGTAAACTGTCTCTTCTGGGGAAAAATATTAACAAGAGAACCATGAAAATAATATATTGATAAGAATGGGGGGATTACCTTACTAAAAACAAAAATAATCTCCCACCTTATCCCAATACTATCAATCACCCTTGTCTAGCACATTCACTTAGTATTTCAATCCATCTCACCTCTTCTGTCCCTCTGGATGCTACAGTATAATCCAAAATACCTTATAATACAATCCGAAATACCTTATAATATAATCTAAAATACCTTATAACGCAGAGCTGTAATCACTCTCTGGAGAACTTGCAGGTGATCAGTCCATGATAAGGAGAAATCAGATTCCTCGTAGTCCTCTGCCATGATCATACGCTGAAAGAATGCTGTTATTAAGTTATCTTGAAACTGCTTGGCTTTGTTCACTGCTTGACAAAGACACTGTTCTAAAGAGATGATGACAAACATTAAAACAGAAAATGTTTACATCTGAAATTATTGTAAAACTAAGCAAGGAGGAATGTAATGTATACGTCTTTGAATATCATGAAATACTTGAAAAGCCAGGCTAGAAAGCTATCACTGCAATGTCGATCTTAGGAACAGCAAGGTTATTACAAGTTGCTGAAAATTAGAATGCTTATATTTTGAATTTAACGAGGGCTTTATACAGTCTAATAAACAGCTAAGATATTAGAAAGTACCTTTTTACTAATATAGTCTTCAAATCAAAATTTCCTTTGGGAAATATAAAACAGAATGTATAACACAACAAAGTTATGTCAAAATTTGTCCATGAGAATATCTCGCTGAATACAATACCTTTTGGTGATCTTACAAAATGGGTCTACATTTGCTCGACCCAATGTCTGCGGGTTTATTTTTGTGAGTTTTGTTACATACAATGCACTCAGCCACCATGGAGTCAATCAGTTGGCCCTAGTGACTACACCTGATTTCCCATTCCTTGAATTTGCAGGAAAATGTGTTTTTCTTTTAATACTACTAATATTGACATAGTTATCACTTTTATTGATATTATGATTATCAAATTGTTATTAAAATATTAACAACATCAACAATAATAAAATAAATAGAAACAAAACTTTCAAAACCTCAGGGAAAAGGGTAAACAGGTAAACAGTAGAGGGAGAGGGAAGAACAGCTAAAGGCAACTAGCTACCTTGAACCTGGAAATAAAGAAAGGGTGTAACACCCCTTTTGAGCTGACTCCTTGGTGACTATGCACTTGTAGAGCCATCTATGTGTAAAGACAATAGATGAATATTTATTACAGTGGGAATGGCACTGTAGTCTTGCCACTCGTGCTAATTGGGTTAATGACTTACCAATAAAAGCACATGAGCTGGGCTAATGATACTGGTGTATATTGATAGCTTAGACCATGTAGCAATTACTTACAAGAAGTGTTTCTTGTCATTTACCCTGCATTAGCTCCACTCTTGGTTTGGGTAATGGCGAGGAACATGGAGTACAATAGCTATGCAAATCAATTAGAAGAAAAATAGAAAGATACAGAATGATTTAAAGCTATGACAGTATATCTTGTCTGGTAACAATTGAAAAAAAAAATCAGCTCCACCATCTATAGCAATGACATTCAGTTGCCATGGGTCTCTTGACTGCAAAACAGTGGTGAATTACACTAAATAGCAAAGCATGGAAATATAAAATATGCATTAAAAGTAGTAAAATATACTAAATAATGCAATGCTAATATATGCATTAAAATGTTAATATATGTATTAAAGATATGTAGCCAGATAAATGCTGTAACAAATATACCTGACATTCAATGGTTGTTACTCTCTCTGGCATTGATCAATCAGCCACACTTTAATGGTGCATGTGATAAGATTATCATCCATACATTTTGTGATAAATTTTTCCATAACATTCATCTATTCCCCTCAAGCTTCATGATATTTTACACCAACAGTAGATATGAAGATTATTATGATTGCTAGAAGTGATTCTTTTCACAACTGAAATGGCACCTGTGGTAACAATAATGGCTCTGATGGATAGCTTAGACAATGGTACTAATATATAAATGTTCTGTTATATATTACCTAAATTTAACATAAACAAATGTGGCATTACAAATGTTAATGTTTAGGTACAATTACCATTTTGTAGCTAATCACTATGCATACCATTTTACCTGAAGCAGACATAAACATTCGGATTAACAATCTAATATGGAGGTCATCTTATACAACATAAGTTCCTACTGCCATTATTTCAAGTGAAAATCTGGCACCAAAAGTATAGAGATTTGGTTCTCAACCTGTACATCTCAACACACTAGATCCAATAAATTAGAGATTATGGAGTGATTTCTAGTAGCTTGCACATTTCAAGGAAATACAATAACTGCATAAATGCATAACACAATCATTTTCTATATCAATGGATTTAAGAGCTGGTGCATTGCAGAGGTTGGAGGATATATTTTTAGTGTGTTGCCAGACTGCAAAGTCTGAGAACCACTGCTATAGAGGAACATCCAATTAAAATGAAGATCAAACTCTTTACTTCCCTTTAATGACAAGTGTCATCTTTAACTGGAAATATATTTCTTTAGCAGTGGAAATACTTTACTTTGGTATCTTTTGGGGAAAACTGATCTCTCTGTTACTGATGTTCAAAATTATTATTAGCTATTAGAAAAAAATTATCACCACAATACATATATTTATCTACATTATGGCAATCTAGACCTTGACTGATTTCTTATTAAATTATAATTGCCAGTGGTATAGAAACTCTATATTGCCAAAATAAATGTGATATCCACAGATGCTTACCACACATTATAACTGGAATTGAGCTATAGCTACATGATGCAGCTTAGTTTGCTTTTACTGTAGCACCAAAGGCAGTAATTGGAATAGATTGGTGTCAGGTGATCATCACTGGCAAAAGGCCTCTACCATGTAGGCTATATTCTAATAAGAGCTGGCTTGTAGACCTGATTACTTGATAAAGTGCTAATGTCATAGCAATGGCCATCAGCAGACACTCTAATGGTTCCCCTGGAAATATATTTGATATTTGTAGATTTTGTTACTATCATTTGAATATTACTACCCTAGTACCATATATTTCATGCCCTGGGAACATTCTGTACATCTACAGAAAGCTAATATCCTTCCAACAAGTATAGTCTAGCAAGAAAGAGCTTGTAGACTTCTGGCAATTTTTTCCTCAAATAAGGAACTAGCTATGGGTCTACCTTCCTAGAACATAAGAGATGGAGGTCTGCTTGCCTATGCTACAGCAACATAGATACAGAAGCTGTGGTGGCCTGCTTAACAACGTGCAGTGCAACATTAGCTTTGAGTAGGTTAGATTACAGTTTTGATTTCCAAAGTCAATTTTTTTTAAACAAAAGAAAGCCAAGAACTCATGATATTCATAGGCTGATCAAACCTGTTTTCCCTAAACTAAATTACTGTCTGTTAATATTACCGTCAACTTTTAATGCTACTTCCATAAAATGAAATATTATCCAATCTACCAAGTGGAACCATTTTCAATCAAATATTCTGTCTGGGCATTATGCATCACTTATTCGGTGTTAATTGAGAAGTTCACCCTGCAATTGTTTTTGTAAACATCACACCTGTCCAGTCTAAAGGGGTTGATGTTGTCAAAAGTGTGAGACCCACACATGCAAACAAATATTAACATATTAGAAAAGATGGTATGGATGCACTAAATCAAGGCAATTTAAAGATGATATTCTTATAGAGGACAAAAAGATACGGTCATTGTTACAAGAAATAACCTAAAGACATGAACGGTAATGCCACAATTAAAGGAAAAAGATCATGGAAAGTACCGCTCACTGACTGAGTTCACTCGGTGCTCCTGAGTTTCTGCCCTACCTTCCTATGCACACCAAGGTGAAGACAATGTCTGCCAAGTCTACTACAAACAAAACTTACACCTTCCCCTAACTTACACTAGAACACTTAACCCAATATGTGTGGGATTTTTCGGTGGTCCGCCAAACGGCTATTTTCATATGGGCTGCATCTGTAGGGATGCCACCTGTGGCATTGGTGCTATGCCACTATGGCATCGAAGAAGATGCCACAAAAAGCAAGGGGTTAAGAGCACATAGGCCTACATAAACAACTTATAGCCACCCTCACCCTCCTTTACTCCCCCAACGACCAACACACATATAAGCTTGATATGCACTCACTAACAGCACTCTACGCTTCAATTAAATGGAGACTGAGATTATTTGTGAAGAAAATGGTATACTAAGTATCCTTGATTGTTGAGCTATGCCATACAAGACAATAGCTCATATTTAACAATAAGTTGTCTATTCCCCATACCACCCACAGATAACTGGACCAACACCCCCCTGTAGTTGGCTTCCAAGGACTAAAAGCGAGTCAAATAACCACACGAAAAATTGTCTAGCCAACAGAGCTCCGATGCAAAATTGCTAACGACTGGCTCAGCCATTTACCCTGAACTCGACAACAACCCAAGAATATAACAAAAACCGCAAAGACAGCTAATACTCGTCACATCACACAGAGACACTCCACACTTTACCCCCAAAGAAAGAACACCCACACTGCCTCGTCTCTAATATCAAAACCAACCAGCTATACTCGCCTCTCACTTACTCTCCAGGTAAGTCACCTTTTAAATCTGACACACAACTCTTGCTAAAGGATGACATGAGCCAATTACCTCATAAAACGCCAAAGAGATGCAAGCGAGATGAAGCTGGGTTTGTTGTGGTACGCGTGCTTCCCTCTGGCGGCCGCTTGAGGAACTACGTGGGAGGCGATTTAAATTTATTCTCACCGTCCTTTATATGTAATTTTTTTGTTATCAAGATTATTATCAGTATCTCTCCTCTTCCTTCGCTTCCTTAGCATCAGCATGAGATAGTGATAATGAAAATGATTATGATAATAGTCATGGCATTAATAATCATGATAATAATAATAATAATAATAATAATAATAATAATAATAATAATAATAATGATAATAATAACAATGATAATAACAATAATAATAATAATAATAATAGGAATAACAATAATAATAATAATAATAATAATAATAATAATAATAATAATAATAATAATAATGATAATAGAAATAATAATAATAACAATAATAGTAATAATGATAATAATATTAATGATATCAATAATAGCCATGACATTAATGATTTTGATAATAGCCATGGCATTAATGATAATAATAATGATAATAATAATAGTAGTATTGATAATAATAATAATAATAATAATAATAATAATAATAATAATAATAATAATAATAATTATAATGATAATAAAAATAATAATAATAAGGATAATAGTAATAATAATACCAATAATAATAATAGTAATAATGATAATAATAATAATGATTTTAATAATAGCCATGACATTAATGATAATAATAATGATAATAATAATAGTAGTATTGATAATAATAATAATAATAATAATAATGATAATAATAATAATAATAATAATAATAATAATGATGATGACTACTACTACTACTAATGATGATAATAATAATAATGACAATGATAATGATAATAATAATAATAATAATAATAATAATAATAATAATAATGATAATAATAATAATAATAATAATAATAATAAAGATAATAATAATAATAATAATGATAATAATAATAATAATGACAATAATAATGACAATAATAACGATGATGATGATGATGTTGATGATACTATTATTGCTACCACTAATATTAATACTAATAAAGATAATGAAAATAATAATGATAATAATAATAATAGTAATGATAATAATAATAATGATAATAATAATAGTAATAATAATAATAATAAAGTGATGATAATAATAATAGTAATAATAGTAATAATGATAATAATAATTAAAACAATAATAATAATAATAATAATAATAATGATAGCAATGATAATAATGATAATGATAATAATAATGATAATGATGATAATAACAACACTGATAATGATAATAATAATAATAATGATAATAATAATAATAATAATAATAATAATAATAATAATAATAATAATAATAATAATAATAATAATAATAATAATAATGATAATAATAATAATAATAATAGTAATAACAATAATAACAACCACAAAATTGATGGTAATGCGTGCGTGGCCCGGGAGGCTGTATAATGTTCGCTTATATTCCTCCATGCACTGTTTGTATATTTTTCTCTCAAACTGCCCGCTTCCCCGACCTTCCAATCTGGCCAAGATGCAAGCAGAACTATCGCTTTTATATCATCACTTCGTCATGTTTGTTTTTTTCTCT
>NC_061839.1:4906520-4914020 GCF_019202785.1 Penaeus chinensis
GTAAAATGAGGTAAAGAAAAGGGGTAGTAGGTAAGAGACGCGGAGTACTAGGAAGGAAAGAGTTGATAAAGGCATGGAAAAGGAAGAGCAGGGAAGAGGGAGAAAGCTGGGAGCTAGGAAGAATGGAAGAAGCGAAGGATAAGAAAAACAAAAGGTAATAAAAATAAGTGCCAACCATTCATTAGGATTAGTTTAAACAGAAATAAATATCAGCAAATAATCTGGATTATATCTGGCAATGACATCTTCATTTTTAGGTTTTATTACCCGATTAAACATATTCATAATTAAGTACATATGTTTATATCTACAAATGTTACACATTTCTGCATTACTCAAAGCATGAATATTCATATTCTGTTAACACCTGGGAAATAATCTACCTGTGTTCATGAGAGCGCATCTCACTGCAAATATTTACTAACAATTTTTTTTTTGTTAAACCAAGCCACACACACACAAGTACTCAAACAAACACACATACAAACACACACACGCCTCCCTAGACAAATAAGTAAAAGAGAAAAACCGGTACACCAATACGACCAGGTGATACTCACATGGTCGTGCTTCTCCATCGTCTTGTTATACATGGCACTCAATTCCTTCCTTGCTTCTGCGTTGACACCGAGCACCATGAGCCACACAGTCGGCACGACAGACACCAGGTATAGGAATACAGATGGACAGAACCTATAGGAAATGTAGACGATGTAAAGCGATTTATACAAAAAAATGTTCTAAATGTTTGTTAAAATGAGGTACGGACGTAGTTGAGTATCTTAATATGCTCATATTTACGAGGGGGAAAACAACAACAACAATTACTGAAAGGTGCAGTAGGGTGAATTCCACAAAATTTAGCAAGAACTCAAACTCACAAACATACTTTAGGCTATGGTTTATTAGACTCAGAATAGAACTGAAGTATATTTGAGCGAACATCACAGCGAAAGACTTGTGCTCGTCTCCCTCTAATGTTTGTTTACATTCCGCGTCAAGAGTCGTTTCCGTCAGCATGTGTAAACGCTCTTGTGTATTCTATGTGATTCAGGTCGTAGTTTCGTAACTTTACCGAAATGTAAAATAGTTAATTGACTTATTGCAATGGAAGACTTACTGATTTTGAGTTTGAGAAACTGCAAAGATTAAAAAGATTTAATCGATATGGAAACAAAGACAGATTGTGATTGATAGTTAAAAACAAAATTATACAGATACGGAAGATCAAATACACGCGCGTGAGTGTGAATGTATATATGCATTATAATATATGTATATATTTGTATATATGCACATACGTGTGTGTGTGTGTGATTCATGTTAGACAAATTGTAAATAACAAAACGAGGGGGACAAAAACACATAAATTATAATAGTAATAATAATGATGATAATGGTGATGATGATGATTTTGATAATGATGATAACAGCAACAATGATTATACTAATAATAAAGATAACAACAATAATAATAATGATAGTAATAACAATGATAATAATAATAAAAGTGATAATAATAGCAATGATAATAATAATAATAATAATAATAATAAAATAATAATAATAACAATAACAATGATAATCATAAGGCACGAGGAAAGCCCAACTGCGAAACAAAACTGTAAACATAATCTTTGAATATTGCATAATATCTATAATGATATGCACAGGTTAAATTGCACATGTATATCCTTTATCGCATCATTTCGGTTCTATTACGGAAGCACCTGTTAAATCTTGGTAGAGGAAGAATGGCAAATATTGGTGAAACACAGAGAAGGGTTATGACACGAGATATTTGAGCTGGTTCTTCACCTTTTTTTATCACGACCCACTTTGATTTTGTACACAACCTCCACGACTCAATACGTCCATATCGTATCTTTCTCTCAACTGAATATTAGTTCGTGTGTGTGTGTGTGTATATATATATATATATATATATATAAACATATAAACACACACACACACACACACACATATATGTATATAATTATATATATATATATATATATATATATATATATATGTAGTTCGTGTATATATATATATGTATGTATATGTATATCTCATGTACACATATATTTCATATATATATGTATAATATGTATATGTATAATATATATATATATATGTATATATACATTATATATATACACATGTACAAATACATATATGTGTGTATGTGTGTACACCTTGCCACTCCAGGTATGACTATGGATCTAGTTAGATCCTAGTTGCAAACTCTCTTTAGCGGGTCCTGTGGTATGTTTTTTTTTTTTTTAGTACTGGTCACTCTAGTCATACCTAGAGTGATTAGGGTGGCAAAGGTTCGTTGCCCGGTTAGTGAGGGTTGTTATTTATCTATACCAAAGTGGCACTGCATTATTTCATCTATCACACACACACACACACACACACACACACACACACACACACACACACACACACACACACACACACACACACACACACATAGCCTTTTTTGCAACATTACCGAAGCCCTTAACACATTGATACACTCTGATACATGTTTGCCCTTTACGCTTACATAAGGATAAGTCCGATATGCGAAGCTGAGCTTCGCCCAGGCTATGCCAATGAGGGGAGCCCGGCCTGTGAGGACTAATGTCGACTCGCTAACATGTGTCAGCTGGTGCTGACTCGGCTTAGTCCTTACCCGCCGTGGTGCCCAGCCACAGCAGTAACTGGGCGGGGCGCGAACCGCACCCCTCGGATGAGAGGCCGGCACGTTACCACTGTACTAGCCCGGAGGCTTACGCTTACATTATTGGAACCTGTTGAAACATCTTTTCGTTTTGTATCAAGTCGAAGGCAAACATTTTGATACACTCCGGCCAGCCAATCAGAGCACGATATTTTTCAGATATATTTCACGTAGTCTCAGAGAGGGATTTATATTTTCAATAATTACGAATCGCATCGTAAGTTCTTGATATATATTTTCATTGTAAAGGTGTATAAAATGTTTCTGTGCATTTTTAGCAGGACATCAAATACATATTCACTCTATATGGGTAAGATTTAAAGTTAATCATGGCGATTGCTGGAACGACATGGTAAGAATTTCCAATGTGTCCGAGTCATATGGAATGGCATTGACTTCGGTTGGATGAACGTCTTCAAAATCATTTTGTACGTCAATTATACAACAAAAGCTCAAAAATATCAAATAAAATGAGATCAGGAAAATCAGGAAAATGTCCTGATTAGCAGATATTCTTAAATCAGTGAATCAAGTAAATGATCATTGGAATTACGCAATTGTCTGATTTTGATGCAATTTCTGCATTTCATATGAAGCATATGTAATAATATATTTTTTTGACTGAATATAAGGAAAACTTTCCACAGCCTTGTGAAGCGAAGAATGGTGTGTATAAAAATATACGTTGTAGAGTAGTCAGGTACTTTTTCCATTTTATTTGAAGCTTACTCAGTGTTTTGGTTGTAATAAAAAATCGTACCAGCATATTAAGTACTTTAATAGCCTTCTATTGCCTTTTTTATGTGAAATAAAGAAAATTATAACTCCTTTTCTCAACACTCTGCATGCCAGTATAAACTTCGATGGTAACGTGTTTTGTAGTGACCGTGATACAACTTAAAATAATGTATCAAAGTGTTAGGGGTTTCGGGAGGTTACAAAAAGGTCTATATATATACATGTATATATGTAAATATATATATATATATATATATCTATCTCTCTCTCTATATATATGAATATATGAAGGTCATATATATACACATTTATATGTATACATACATACATACATATATATGTATATATGTATCATGAGTATACACACATATATATTGATATGTGTGTGTTTGTGTTTATATATATATATATATATATATATATATGTCACATATATATTTATAATATATAGAGTTCATGTATTCATACACAAACACACATGTGTGTATGTATGTATATAAATAAATAAATAAATAAATAAATATATATATATAAGATTCTTTCTTTCACCCTTTCTTTCTTCTTCTTCTTCTTCTTATTATTATTATTATTATCATCATTATTATTATTAGTACTAGTATTAGTATTATGTGTCCTCCCACAGAACATGAGTTTGCGAGCCACTACTGGGTGGCGACCCGTACTTTGAAGAACCTCGCTCTGGAGGGAGGTGCGTGTGTGTTTCTGGCCCCGGCGACCAGACCTTCTTGTATTCCCTGGTTCTTGATCACCGCGCTCTCACTCTCCTTACCACCGCACCCTCATCCTTACCTTCTCATCATCACGCTCTCACTCTTACCTCGCTCTCACTCTTACCACACTCTCACTCTTATCCCCCTCACTCACCACTTCATCTCCTCCCCGTTCCTGGCGCAGATGGACACGATCCCTTCGAAGGCCTGTAGCATGAGGAGGCCGACCAGGTACCAGTAACCCACCTGGCCGTCCATGATGTCCACCAGCTTCCACACGGCGATGAACGAGTGGAGGCAGAAGAGCGAGCGGGCGATGATGGCCTTGACGATCGTGATGAAGGCCATAGTGGCCACGTTTGGAGGATTGGCGTCGAGGTATGGCCTTTTCCTTTCGGGCTTCGTCTCCTCCTTGTGTGTGTGGGGGTGGGGTAAGGATGGGTGTAGAAGGGGTATGGGGGTGAGGATGGGGACAGGAGGGGATTGGGGGTAGAAGGGGTGTGGGGGTGAGGATGGGGTTAGGGAAATGGGGGATAGATATAAGGGGAGGATGGGAAGGGGGTGAGGGTGGGGGGCAGGGGGGTATGGGGATCAGGATGGGGAGGGTTTAGATATTTAGATAAAGTTTGGTTTAGGAATTTTGATATTCTGACTGTGAAGGATTTAACTTTATATTCCTATTCTGATGTTTTATTTCATTTCATTTTTCACTTGGATGGATAGTTATGCATGTTGTTTTATGGCTTGTTTACTGTTGTTTTGTGTGCTTACATGAATTTGCTATTCATCTTCATGCACACAGCATATTTCGACTATATTTCAAGTGTAAACAATTGTAAAGACATATAAGTGTATTTTTTTGTCAATCTTCATTACCTTTTGGATTTTTCCTATTTCACGCTGGTGGTTTTTATGTCAGATATCTATACACTTATCTTCGTCTGTTGGAAATTCGGCCTTTATCACAAGTTCAGGTTGCAATTGAGAAGTAAATGCCAGTTACGTTGGTATTTTCTTTAGTAAGGGTACATGGTATTATAGTTTAAAGGTTATGGTATGCATAGATCATGATCTGTGATTGAGCATAATTATTCAGGAGATTCAGTGTTTTATTCAAATCGAACTTCTGAAATAAATCCTTATGCTGAAGAACTTCCTGAAAAAAAGTACGTTTTATTCTCTCCCTCTCTTTCGTTCCCTTCAGTATTTTCAGGCGGTTTGCAAAAATCCATTATTGTGGTCTGTCGCTGTCACTTTCGCACACTATCCACTTTCCATACCCACAATTTCCGCTCTTTTCCATTTATTTCCCATTCTGGTATGTATGTTTTCAGAGAACAAACGGCTGTCGGAAACCACACGAGCGATAACCACTATTATTAAGAGAATTTCCCTCACTTGTTACACGATTTCTGCTTTCTGTTTCTAGACAAATTAATTCCAAAAGTATCACGGATAACGGTACAAAGAAAAAAAAAAAAAAAAAAAAATCACCACCAATTTAAAATGATTATGAATGAAATAATACAATAATTATAAACTCTACATTCGGAAACGTAAATGGAAGAAGGAGATTTAAGATTTCTGGCACTCCCTGCGTGGCACTGTAACTAACACTGACGCCCGGGTGTGGTATGGGGCTGAGGGATGCCACGGTGCCACCTCACGCAAACACAGACCCACCTGAACCTCCAGCATTTCTTTTTATAAAAATAACGTCGTTGGTACAAACCACTGATATTTTTCTGATTCACGACGGGCTTCATACATTATTATCAACATCATTACCATTATCATTACTATATATTAGTGTTGTGGTCATCATAAAATATTAAAGGTAATGATAATGATACTGACACTGACGCGGGCTCTGATAATGATAATGAAAATAATAATGATGATGATTATACCGATGCTAGTGATATATGCACTTATTCTTTTCTCACAATAGCTGTTATTATTATTGTGATTATGGTCACCCTTGCGGTTACTATATCTGCAACGATAATATTAGTTCGTTCTATTGATAATGCTACTGCAGCCGTTAATGCTACAGTACCTATTACTATATTACTAGAGCTACCACCTATCTGTAGATTATCGTATTTCCTGTTTTTTTTTCTTTCTTTTTTTCTTTTTTTCGTAAATATCATGATTTTTTATTTTATTTTATTTTTTTCAACATTTCTCTTTTCTTGTTTCCTCATACTACTTGTCTACTTTATTTTTAATAATAACTTTATCAGTAATATATATGTTATTTATTTTGGTAAATTGTTGTTTATTTAATCCTGCTTCTCGATTTAACTATTTTCATATCTTGCGTTTTTCTTTCTTATTTTTAAAAAGTTGTGTATTTAGTTCTCGTTTCAGTTTTTTTTTTGTTTTACTTTTATTTTCCCTTTCCTTGAATCCTGTTCACCTTTATGGACGACAGACGAGGAAAGAAACAAAGAAAGCATTCATTAAAGAAAAAAAAAAGAGAGAAAGAAAGAAAAAACTAGAAAAATAAAGAAAGGAAACAAAATAAGCAACGAGCAAAGGGGCGGGAGACTACACAGTTCAAAGAAAACGGGAAAGAAAAGGGGAAAGTAAAGAAAGAAGGAAAGAGAGAGAGAGAGAAGAAGAAGAAGAAAAAAAAATCAAACGGGTAAAATCTGAACAAGTTTACACGAGAGCGGGAAGTTAAGGGTCATTTTTAGATCTGTTTTCCCGCACCCTCCTTTCAGAACTGGTTTCGTGGAAGCAAGATAATGCCACGTTAAAAGAGTTGTTCGAACGAGGGACTATAAAGGCGTTTTTTGGTGGCGAAAACATTCAGAATAAAGAAACAGTAGCAGAGAAATGTAGGAAGGGGATATGTGGTTCCAAGAAATCTGTAGTTTTACGGAAAGACCTTTTTCATTATGTTTTTTTTTTTTTTTTTTTTTTTTTTTTTTTTTTTTTTTTTTAACAAGTGTCTAAATGTATTTTTCAACTATTGATATCAGAAGCAATACGATGATATCGATACTGAAAAGGCTGCTTCCGAAAGCATCAACACATATCTCATGGAATAATATATTTCTAAATGATTATATGTACTTGGTGTACGTCTGTATGAAGGGATATACATATATAAATATACATATTTACGCATGCAAGTACACACATACATACATATATCTACCTACCTACATACATGCATACATACATGCATGCATGCATACCTACATACATACACTTACACACATACACACACACACACACACACACACACGGATATATAGACTAAAAGGTATATTGATAGATAAAGATATA
>NC_061839.1:4919020-4924020 GCF_019202785.1 Penaeus chinensis
ATGCCCGTCAAAGGCTCCAGGAAGCCTCCCCAGGGACCGATACCGACCCACATATTTTCACCGGAGGCGTCCAGCAACTTGCCGAAGGGACTCCAAGCCTGTTTCCGGATGAGGAGGCCCATGTCGTTGAAGAAGGCGATGGGAGTTCCATTCTGGTCCGTCGCCACGAAGTACCGTCCGTCCGGCTGGTCGACGGCGATCAGGTGGTTCAAGTCATCGTAGAGGAGCGTCGTGGTGGCGCCAGTGCGCGGGTTGTGCAGGTGAGTCACCAGGTGTGGCTGGTCGGGACGCCCGTAGATGAGCTGGGTGATGTTCTCGAGGTGATCCTGGTACACCGACACGCGATCGAAGTGGTCGTAGCCAATCCTGAAGGACCAGGTCTGCTCCCTGTCCCAGGCCGCCACCAGCTGCCCCTTGGTGTTGAAGTCGAAGTTCTGGTTGTCGATGCGGATCACGAAGCCGCGCTCGTCGTACTCGACCTCGCTCGTGCCCACCATGGTCACGCGGTCGCACTCGTCGTACTGCAGATTCGTGCGGAAGCTCTTCTCCGAGTAGCTGATGACGTTTCCGTTCTCGTCGTAGCTGTACATCCAGATGACCTTTCCGTTGGCGCCCAGGATCTGGCCGTCAGGCATGTACGTGATGTTGAGGCCCTCGCGCCGCCCGGCCACCTCGATCAGCCGCTCGGATATGCGGTTGCGGTTGTCGTATTTCAGCTGCATGAGGAACACCATCCGATCTCCCAGGGTCATAAAGACCTCGGAGAGGCGGCCGTAGTTGTCCTGCTTGCGCGTATTGACGTAGTGTTTCTTAGGATTCTGAATCATCGTTTCGAGGATATTATTCCTAATGATGCGCAGGTCACTGATGCCCTGCAGGACTCCCGTCTGATTGTCGAAGCGAATGTACATTTCCGTGAGAGGCGTGGAGTCTACCTCTCCCTCCACCTTGCGCAGGCGCGCCGAGCCGTCGTACTGGAAGCGCAGCTTGGCGTTGTGGAGGTTGCTCTTGGGGCCGTAGCGCAGCTTCATCTCCTTCATGAGGCCGCCGTGGTAGTGGTAGTCGGTGCGGAGATCGAAGTGGCTGTGCTTCGTCTTGGCGTTGCGCATGAGGCCCGTGTCGTAGTAGGAGTACTCGGTGAGGCCGTGGCCGTAGAGCTCGGCGGTGACCTGGCCGGCGTCGTTGTACTCGTAGAGCAGCGTGCCGCCGCGCCCGGGCAGCGTTATGGCCAGAACGCGCCCTTGCTCGTCCAGTCGCATCTGTCATGGGAAGATAAAGTCTCATCCTTCTGCTTTCCACAAGCAAATACAGAAATTTACTTCAACGTTATTTATGGAGTCATTATATGAGCGTACGGACTATGAATCTTGAATTATCCTTGTACATCTGATATAAAAAAGACGTTAAAAATCAACTCTGCTGATCGATAAGTGTGAATGATGAAATTGAAAAGCAACATCACTGGGAATGTAAATAATATTCTGTGTAATATACCTGTAGAGCAATGCTGTCGATAGGCAATGCTAGCCTCAACCTGTAGAAGCCGAGGGATGTAGAGAGCTGAAGGGTGTAAGCGGAGCCGCGGGGTGTTACAACCTCCCGAAGAGAACCTGCGTCATCATAAACCAAGCCGTAGGCCCTTCCACTCGGGTGAGTTACCTTCTCGGGCTGCGTGAAGAAATGACCATGCTTTGAGGAGAAATTTTTCATTCACTTTAGCGTCGACAGAATTATACATTTATGGTTATTATATTCCAATTATTTGTATGGCGCACATTTGCATTCGGGATGGGAGGTCAGACATGTATATCACGTATCTCATTTCTTAAATAATTCCACAACATTTGAAATCAAATTAAGTTCTATCTAACCTAAACTAAGTAATTTCTACACTTCAACAACACTTCTACAACGTACCTTAGTGAAGTGGCTGCGATATTCGTACTTCACATCCTTGCCGTCGGCGTACACGACCGCCACCAGCCTGAGGAAATCGTCATAATAATAGTCCTCGGAGAGGTTCCCCCTGACCCAGCTGGTGATATGGCCCCAGTGGTCATAGGTGACGTTGCTGGCCACCAGAGGGGCCACAGGCACCCAGCGGATGGGTCGGCCGAGGTGGTCATAGGTGATGTTGACGAGCATGTGACCCGAGACAGAGAGAAGCGCTTCCGTGGAAGACACAGGGTCGTAGCTCAGGGTCAGGAGGTCTGCTCCGTTCACCCTGAGAGTGCCAGAGACCTGCAACATCGACACAAGGTAAGACTATGCAGATTACATTGCTTGCTTGTATCTATTGTATCATATTACATATTCATACGCCATACATACTGTATGCAACAAATGCATCATCGTATATTGCCACACAGCAGTAAAGAAACACACCTAATGAAACAACAGAAATAAAGCATGATATTTCAAAATTCCCAGACATACAGTGAAATCATCCACTACCTTCATGCCATTGTGGCTGTCGGTTGTGGTGGCGGGCGAGTAGCTCCACTCGTAGCGGTTGACTGTGTTGCCGCTGATGTGCGTCTGCTGGCGGGACAGCACGGGGAACATCTCGGCCGAGGTGGGACTCGTCGATTCCAGCACTCGGTAGGAGGTGCGTTCGAGCGACACCTCGTGCTTCCACGCGGTCAGGATTCTCAGCGGTCCTTGGCCTCCCATCTCTGCTAGAGCCTCCACGGGACCTGAAGAACAAAAGTAAAAATTAATTGTCATTGACGATGTGAATGTGTCGGTGTTCATGGTCTCAAAGATGGAAGAATACGGAACTGATGTGTATACACTGCATAATTAAAAGTTCGTACTGACCTGATGTATGATTGAAGGTGTTGCCCCTGAGCCTTGTAATGACAGGTTCCTTGCCATCCCTGGTCACAGTCACCTCTGCACCGCGCACACTCAGGTCAAAATTGAGGTGGATGACCTGTCCAGTGGGCAGGACGGCCTGGATGAGGCGTCCCTGGGCATCGTACTCGTAGCTGTAGGACCTGCCCACCGCCTCGACCTTGGAGCGCATGCATCCCGTTGCCCCGTGGTAGTTGAAGGTGATGTTGTAGCCGTCGGGAGCCACCAGCTGCTGCAGCATCTTCATCATGGACAGCGTGATCTGGACGCGCTGCTTCTGCGGGTTCTCGATGGCCTTGACGAAGCCCACGCGATCGCGGATGATCTGGAAGCGATTGCCGGCCGAGTCTGTGACTGTGAGCAGCTTGCCCGTGTTGGAGTTGTCGCTGTATGAGAACTTGTAGATAGTCTGGCCCGTGACCAGGTTGTGGGTCTCCAGGTGCTGGCCGAAGCGGTTGAACACGTACACTTCGTGCGTGTCGGGGGAAAAGATCTCGTACTGTTTGCGTTCGTTGAGTTCCGGCAGGAGGGACCTGACGGAGCGCACACGGTACCCTGCCTGGTCACTCACGTGCAGGACGCCGTCGGGAGTGACAGAAATGGACGAGATCGACGAGAAGATGGCCGACGTCGCCGACACGTTGTCGTAAGTGTGGCAGTAGCAGGTGGCGTCGCGGCAGTTGCAGCCGGGGTCCGCGCCGGCGAAGGTGCTGATGCGGCCGTCGCTGGTGATGATGCGGACGCGGTTGATCCGCTGCGTATCGCTCTCCGCGATGTACAGCTCACCTGTGAATCACAGTGTTATCATAATTTTTTTTTTTTGTCATCTACTTTGTCTAGCTCGTGTAATATTTCAACAAAATAAAGGCAGTTTATAAGATCCAGTTATCTTTATACACCACACTAAGGTGCTTGAGGGGGAGTCTGAAAGATCCTTTCTCTTTTATCCCTATCCCCTCCTTTTTTCTTTTACCTCCTATTTCTCCCCTTTCCCCTTTTCTCAATTTGCCCATCTATTTACCCCTCTCGTTCTCTTTATTTCTCCCTCTCCCTCTCCTACCTCTTTCCTCCTCCTCCCTGTCTCCCTCCCACTCTATTTCTAATTCAGTCTCTCCTCCCCTTCTCCTCTCTCTCCATCCCTTCATTACTTTTAGGCCAGAACTCACCCTGCGGCGAGAAGGCAATGGACTGAGGGTTGAGCAGCAGGGCCGTCTGGGACATGTCCGAGGGCTCGTGGGGCGGCAGGGGGCAGTTCAGGGACCGACCCGTCAGCACCTGCAATGCGAGACAGCGTGGTGAGAAAGATGTTAATAAACTTCATCTTCCTACGACATGCGGGATAATGCCATATCCTTCTATTAGTATAAGCCTCTAAAGATGACATTAGTATCAATCTATATCTGTAATGATAATGCTATAGTTGTGTAAGCGTCACGATACCAATATTAGTGCATAGCCTTAATTCGAACCTAATCGTTATATTAATGATGGCATTAGTATGCAACCCATTCCCTTAGAGATAAACTGTAACACGAACCTGCACTCGATTATCAGGCGTGACGCGAAGTACCAAGTGGTCGTCAAGGATGTGAAGGGAGCCGTCGAGAGGAGATATGGCCAGCTCGGTGGGCCAGCGGAGGTGCAACTGGTCGATGTTGATGGTGCCGTTGCAAGGGACGGGAGCCCAGTGGGAGCGGTGGTCGTGGCCTCCGATCAGCGTGTGGATATCACCGGCTGGACTCACCACGCGGATGTTCGTCCCGTCGGCGATGTAGATTTCGCCCGACGACGAGATGGCCAGGCCTAGGAGAGCGGGAGTCAGGGAATTGTAAATACACAATATGGCTTTCGTGAGATGTATTCCTCGTAGAAAACACAGGTTCTTAAAATTGGTTTAAAGGTATTACACTTTACAGAAAATTATTCACATTAAACATCACTCCAAAGAAAGGGTTCGCAGCGAAGTCATCTCGTAGAAAATGGTTCACAGGAAAAAAATAGAGTCAAAAAAAAAATAATAAAATAAAAAAATGCAGAAGTCGTTTCACAAGAACTACATAATAAAGAAAAGGCCTAAATTCTTTCTCAAAATATACCTTGGCCTATTTTGCTTTCTCTATGTAAATAAAGATCTCGAGTTGCTT
>NC_061839.1:4931520-4934020 GCF_019202785.1 Penaeus chinensis
CTACTATCAATTTCGTTCTGCCATCCGCTCAACATTATATACTTCCACGGCGAAACGAGTGTACACATCGTATAATAATTTTGTCCTTCCTTCCTCTCGTAATGTGCTTAGTGAACAGCCAAGCAAGCTGTGCTCGTACCCTCAAGACCCCCAACGTTGCCAAACGAAAAATTCGAATTCTTAAGCTTACCTGCCAGAAAGGCTTAAAACTTTTTCTTTGCTGTTGTTTACTCGGCCCGAGGGAAAGGGAGGGAGGGAGGGAGGGAGGGAGGGAGGGAGGGAAGGGGGGGAAGGAAGAGAGGGAGGGAGGGAAGGAGGGAGGGAGGGAGGGAGGGAAAGGGGAAGGGGGGAATGGAAGAGAGGGAGGGAGGGAAGGGGGAAAGGAAGAGAGGGAGGGAGGGAGTGAAGGGGGGAAAGGAAGGGAGGGAAGGTGGGAGAGAAGGAAGAGAAAGAGGGGGGTGAAGGGGGAAGGAATGAAGGGGGAAAAGGAGGGAGAGATTGAAGGAAGGGGGAAGGAGGAAAGAGAAAGAAAGAGAGAAGGAAGTAGGAACAGGAGGGAGGGAGGGGGAAAAGAAGAGAGGGGCGAATATAGGGAAGCAGGAAGGGAATGGAATGAAGAAAAAGAGAGAGGGATGGAAGGTAGAATGAGTGGGGAGAAAGAGAGAGGGATAGAAGAAGAGAAAGGAGGGAGGGGAAGGGAGGGAAGGAAGGAGGGAAGGGGAAAGGAGGGAAGGGGAAAGGAAGGAAGGAAAGGGGGAAATGAGGAAATGGAAGAGAAGGAAGAATGATGGAAGAAAGGGAGGGAGGGAGAGAAGGACGAAGCAGCAAAGGAGAGTGGGAGGGAGTGAAGAGGGGAGCTTGGGGGAGAGTGGGGGAGGATGAGGGGGAGAGGGAGAGGGAGGGGGTTCGGTAGGACCAGTCGGCCGCTGTTTCGATTTTTAAAACGCTTTTTTTGTTTGTTTGTTTAATGTTATGTAAAGTCCAACATATGAGGTTTTTGAGCAATTATCGTACTTTTTGGCTTCACTAATGTTTGTCGTCTAATTTCAATGTTATAATCTTGTTCGGAGCTTTGCCGTGTAGTTTAGTCCTGCATAGACTTAGTCCTACACTTACACATAAACACACTCACACACACACACACACACACACACACACACACACACACACACACACACACACACACACGACACACACGCACAAACACGACACTCACACACACACACACACCCAACCCCCCCACCCACCCAACCTCCCCAAACCCCCGGCCCAAATCTCACCTTCTTCGACGTGAACGGAGGTTTCCCGAAGTCCAGCGCCACCGCACCGCCTCCGTTGACCATGATGTCGAACCAGCCGTCCCGACGAGTCAGAGTGAAGCCTTCGTTGTTATTGCTTGTCCCGACACGAAGGCCGACCAAGCCACGCCCAGCCTTCGTGACGACCCGACCACGAACCACAGCTGCTCTCCTGTGCACACCACCAGCAGAAGGGTCTTACATGATCTGTATTTTTTTTTTTTTTTTTTTTTTTTTTTTTGTGTGAAAAGGGGGGTTATCGTTTTCCTGGTTTGGTTCTGTGGGCCTGTTGCACATGCTCGAGTTCGTGTGTGTGTGTGTGTGTGTGTGTGTGTGTGTGTGTGTGTGTGTGTGTGTGTGTGTGTGTGTGTGTGTGTGTGTGTGTGTGTGTGTGTGTATGTTTTTAGTGTAGAGAATAGTGAACTTTCTTAGGTAGTGTACAAGAATGAGTGTGTATTAGAGTTGAAGAGAGAGAGAGAGAGAGAGAGAGAGAGAGAGAGAGAGAGAGAGAGAGAGAGAGAGAGAGAGAGAGAGAGAGAGAGAGAGAGAGAGAGAGAGCTTGGCGAGAGAGAGAGAGAGCTTGGCGAGAGAGAGAGAGAGAGAGAGAGAGAGAGAGAGAGAGAGAGAGAGAGAGAGAGAGAGAGAGAGAGAGAGAGAGAGAGAGAGAGAGAGAGAGAGAGAGGAGATTAACAGAAAGGGAGGAGGAGAGATAAATATACAACAAGAGAGATAGATAGACAAATATAGGCATATAATTAAACAGACAGACAGACAGACAGATATATCGACGGATAGACCGATTAACAGAGATAGATAAATAAGCGGATAGATAGACATATTGATTGACACACGCACACAATCAGATATATAGATGTATATTTATGGAGAGAGAGAGAGAGAGAGAGAGAGAGAGAGAGAGAGAGAGAGAGAGAGAGAGAGAGAGAGAGAGAGAGAGAGAGAGAGAGAGAGAGAGAGAAAGAGAGAGGAAGAGAGAGAAAGATAGCGAGAAAAAGAGAGAGAAAGAGAGAAAAAGAGAGTGAAAGAAAGAGAAAGATAGATAGAAAGAGAGAGAGACCATCGATAAAAAATCAGAAAGCAAAGACAAATAGACAGAATGACAGACAGTCAGAGAAACAGGAGAGTGGCAGAGAATGACAGAAAGACACACAACAGGAGAATGAAAAGGAAAAAGGGAAATCAAC
>NC_061839.1:4954020-4979020 GCF_019202785.1 Penaeus chinensis
ATTATTATTATAATTATATACATTATTAATATAACTATTATTATAATGTTTATTATTATTATTGTTATTATCATTACCATTATTATCATTATAATCACTTTATATTACAATTACTATTATCATTAGCAATTATTGCATTTACTATCTTTATATTCTCATAATCATCTCCATAATCATTATCATTATCATATCCAACTTTATAATTTTTATCATCACTATCATGTTATCATCAGTATCATATTATTCTTATCATCATTATCATTAAGATTACCATATATTGTTCTTATTGTCATTATTATTATTATTATTATTATTATTATTATTATTATTATTATTATTATCATTATTACTATTACTATTATTGTTATTATCCTTATTATTATTATTATTATTATTATCATCATCATCATCATCATCATTATTATCATCATTGTTATTATCATTATCCTCCTCCTCATCATCATCATAATCATTACAAATACTGCTGTTATCATTATTATCATAACTGTTATTACCGTCATCATCATCATTATCATTAACGTCATCGTCTTAATTGTTATGTTGTTAATAATTTCATCCTTATCATTACAATCATTATATGAACCATTGTTGATATTTGTCTCTCATAATTTTCATTATTATTTTTATCACTTTCAAATGAATATATTTATTATCATGAATTTTCATAATTTTATCAGAGATGAGTCAAAAGGTTTGATTATAATTGAATCACTTGGTCTGGTCATTAACATAATTACTATGTTAATAACCTTTGTATAATGATTAGCATATCAATTCTAAATAGCATCCCAAGCATCATGCCTATCATTAATGTTAATCATTATATTTTTTTTTCTGCCACACTGAATTACACCCATAATGAAATAATTTCTAAAATTAAATACGCTCCGCCAGAAATATTTCCACCTCCCCCCCAAAAAAAAAAAAAAAAAATACTAATTAACTTCATTAATTTCATAATTTGATCCCCTTATTATCTACCAACACCCCCCCCCCCTCCCTCCTTTTAGGAAGAGCATCTCGGACGCGCCTTCTTCAGCAAAGTGCAGATCTCTTGGACTGGTTAAGAAGCGCGTGGTAAGAACGTGGTCTCTACTGACACGTAGTAAACACACTTGTCTTTTGGAGAGCGGAAGAGAGAGAGAGACAGACAGAGGGAGAGAGAGAGGAGACAGCGAGCAACCTCACCTTTTGTTGAACTCGCCGGAGAAGTGCTGGAGCGAATCCTCTTCGATGAGGAACCGCATTTTCTCGAAGAAGGAGGCGGTCGACCCCGGAGGCTGCTTACGGAGGAGGATGTCCATCGGGGTAGAGCGGCTGACGCAGAGCTGGGAGTCCTGGCAGGCTTGGTGGGTGCAGCATTCGGGGTCCTGACAGTCCATGAGGCCGTCTGTCGGGGGGAGCAGGCAGGTGGTGGTGGAGGTGGTGGTGGTGGGAAGAGGGTGTAATGGGCAGGGTGGTGGTAACAGCGGTTATAGCAAGATTATATGCCTTGAGATGGTCAGCTGGTTGGCAAGGGTAGCCGTTAAATGTCATTGAAAAATATCATCACTCCTTATTCTTTATTATATTTATAACTTCTGTTGTTGGCTGGCTGTTTTCAGTTAGTTGACCAGTTAGTAATCACTCGTTATCATTTCTTCTGTTGGGCACCTGTCAGCATGCACAGACATACCATCACATCCTTACGCACAATAACCCTATTGCATTCAGCCTAATTAATAATGATGGTAAATCTAGTAAAACGTAGACCTGATAATATGCCGAGAGAGAGAGAGAGAGAGAGAGAGAGAGAGAGAGAGAGAGAGAGAGAGAGAGAGAGAGAGAGAGAGAGAGAGAGAGAGAGAAAGATAGGAGAGAAAGAGAGAAAGAAAGAGAGAGAGAGAGAGAGAGAGAGAGAGAGAGAGAGAGAGAGAGAGAGAGAGAGAGAGAGAGAGAGAGAGAAAGAGAAAGAGAAAGAGAAAGAAAGCGAGCAAGAAAGAGACAGACAAAGAAACATGTCCGTGCCGTTCTGCTCACTTGACCGAAATGTTTAGGAAAGACGCGTTCCTGAGAGATGACCGAGTGGCATTCGGGGACACACTAACAGCCTCCAGTTCTCTCTCTCTCTCGTGTAATAAGCGGGGATTCCTTAGTTATTCGTCTATAGGGGTTTCGGAGGATTATAATCATAAGCGTTCCAAATACCTTCGTATTTTCGAGCAATTAAAAGGAGGGGTAATCGCAATCGTTGCATAGATCCGTTTTAATTGTTTTTATTCTTTATATTCAGTTGCCATATTATTTATATCCATTTAATTTTATAGAGCAATATGTAATAAGATTTGCATTTACAACAATTTCCCCTTGGTATGGTTGATGGAAACATTTAAAAATGAACACTGAAGTATTTCATTAGTGAACTTTTTTTTCTTCGAAATATAATAATCTAAAAAAATATAACGAGCAAATTTGTAAGCCTTTCTATCTCCTGAACTCCTACAAACATTCACACAGACATTCGTACAGCATTCACTACAACTGCAGTGATATGCCATCCATATTTCTCATAAAGAATCCTTTAATGAAAGCCAGAGATTCTACAGAAAGGGAAGGGATGACGTGGGAAAAAGACGGGAGAGAGAAATGAGAGAGATAGAGAGAGAGAGAGAGCGAGAGCGAGAGAGAGAGAGAGAGAGAGAGAGAGAGAGAGAGAGAGAGAGAGAGAGAGAGAGAGAGAGAGAGAGAGAGAGAGAGAGAGAGAGAGAGAGAGAGATTGAGAGAGAGAGATAAACAGAGAGAAGCAGAGAGAAACATAGAGATAGACAAGACAGACACATATATACAGATGGGCAGACAGAGAGAAAGAAACCTTGCTAGTCGACAAAGAGAGTGAGCGACGCACCTCTGTCGTTGTCCACGCCGTCACTGCACTGGGTCTCGAGCATGGCCGAGCAGTCGGGTCCGTCCCAGCCGGACTGACACAGGCACTTCCACACGCCCTCCTGGTCGGCGTCGCACGTGCCTCGGTTCCGGCAGTTCCCAGGGCATCCCGAGAGGGTACAATGGCGTCCATTCCAGCCCGCCATGCACACGCACGTCCCATTCTTGCATTGGCCGTGTTCGCTGCACCTGTGTGTCGGTTCGAAGGGACGGGGAGAGGACTCAGAAATACGGCCGGGCTCGCCAAGGGGAAGGGAAGGAAAAAAATATTCAAAGTTGAGGGTGAGTGAGGGAAGAGCCCATTCTGGCCCGTCTGATTTAGAGGTGATACGTTGCAAGGGGGCGGCCGACAAGCCTTTGATGGCCAGCTATGCACTCCGATGATATATTCAGAAAGGAATTCTGTGCCAAACAATAATGCAGTTGTTGGAGGATATATGTTTCAAAGGGAAGGGGATGGAAAGTGCCGGGCAGTTATGCAACTGAGTGGATATATTGCAAGAGGAGTTCAACCAACCTACGCGGTTATCTCCGAAGGAAGGGAGGGGGAGGGGGGAAGGGGGGAGAGGGGGTCTTGTGCGAATCCATTGGCTGTAGAATTATGAGACGAAGAGCTCAATGGTCCTATAATTATGAGTGATTGTAAAGGCTTATCCCATGCTAATCTGCCGCAGGTTTTTTTTTTTCTTTTCCCTTTTTCCTTTTTTTGGGGGGGAAACGAACTGACGAGCGGACAGTTTGGCGATCAATATAAAACAAGTTTGGTGATTAAGGAAACATGGCTTTAGCGAATATCAGAGTTGGAGAACGTAAATGTAAGGGATTACTCTAGGCGGACGGCTGCATGGTCAGAGTGAGGCTGAAATTATTCTGCAAAGGTCGGTGCAGCTGCCGGGTATGATGAGTGCAATGCAAACGGAACGATCAAAAGATGCTGACAAAACGCAATAAAGATGAATAGCCGAAGGAGAGATACATTTGATGATCCCGCGCAAGGGAAAAGACAAAAATAAAAACTGCTATAAACGAAACAAGACGGTCTATCTAACCTTACGAAAAACGGGGCATCAAAGACCCCAATCTTCACAGCAAAACATAACCATCAATAACCCAAACCAGAGACCCTCAGCTGTACGAAAAAAAAAACAAAAAAACGGCAGAATCAGCCAAGTTCCCTCACCTGGGGTCACACAAGCGTTCCGAGCAGTTGGCACCTGTCCACCCTTCGTCACAGGTACAAGCGTCGTTCTCGCAGATGCCGTGGGGACCGCAATCCAGCGAGCACGCCTCTGTCAGGGGGGGAAAGAGGTCCTTCGTTAAGGTCTAGTTACACATGTCATACAGAGAAACGCAAAAGCAATATGGAAAAGCGATTCTTTATCTCCATCCTCCCTTAGATTCCTTTCCCCCTGAACATATTGCGAACTTTCCTCTTCTGGCAACCTGGCAACTCTCCCCCGGACTCAATACCCTTTTCAAATAAATAAAAAGAAAGATGTAAGGTAATTAAAAGTACTGTATATGGTGTTTTCATACCAAACATCCGTAAACAAGGGTAATAGATATCAGCTGACTTGAATGGAAATGAGACTTTCGAATCAGGACAGACGAAAGCTCAGGTGAGTTGCCAGGTTTTTATTTTCCTGAGATGGGACACACTGTCATCAGAATGCAAAGTAGATCGTTCGCGGTTTACAGGCAGCAATAAAACAAATATAAACATTGTGAAGCTAGAATTCCAGATGAACAGGTAATAGAACTCGTCCACACGAACACCCATTTTTGAAAACATCAGTATAAAGAAAAGTTACATAGATCATTTTGATTTAATTCATTCACTGCGTACTTGATTTTGATATACACATTATCATTATTAGCAACAACAACAACAACAATAATAATAATAATAGTAATAATAATAATAATAATAATAATAATAATAATAATAATGATAATAATAATAATAGTAATGATAATAATAATAATAATAATAATAATGATAATAATAATAATGATAATAATAATAATAATGATAATAATAATAATAATAATAATAATGATAATAATAATGATAATAATAATAATAATAATAATAATAATAATAATAGTAATAGTTATAATAATACCAATACTACTAATAATAATAACAATAGTAATGCTAATAATAATAGTAATAATGTTAATGATTGCGGCAATAACGATAATAATAATAATGATATTAATGACAATAATAATAATGGTAATAACTATAGTGAATAACAATAACTGCATCACCACCACTACCAAGAGCTATAACAATAATTGTAGTAATAATAATCATAATAATAATAACAGTGATGATGATGATGATGATGATGATGATGATGATAATGCGAATGCTAATGCTAATGATAAGAATGATGATAATGACAATAACAACAACAACAACAATAACGACAATAATAACAACAACAATAACAATAATAATAATAATAATGATAATAATATTAATAATAATAAGTATAATAATAATAATTATAATAATAATAATAACAATAACAACAATAAAGATAAATTAATAATAATAATAATAATAATAATAATAATAATAATAATAATAATAAGAATAATAACAACAACAACAATAAAGATAAATTAATAATAATAATGATAATAATAACAATAATAATGAAACATTAACAGTTGATCGGTATCATCATCATCCCCACCGTATCCCCTCACTCGACATGAAAACATCCTTATTCCAAGGGCAGATCGTAACTGCAGTGGCCCTTGAATAAAAGTTACGTGTCCACAGCCCAGCAGAACGCAAGCGGCATTACACAACGCCGGAGTAACAAAAGAGACTTGAGTTGCGTGGACCTAAAGGGGAACACCACAGATGCTGGGAACCTCTCGAGGAAGACACACGCTGCTACTGTGGTTCAGCTCCCTCGGCAAATGGGGCTCAAGACGCTGTCAAAATTCCTACTAAGAGGGAAGGAAGGGAGAGGGAGGGGGAGGGAGGGAGGGAGAGGGAGGAGAGGAAGGAAGGGAGGGAGAAGGAGGAGGGGAGGGGAAGAGAGGGAGGAAGGGAGAAGGGGGGAGGGGAATAGAGGAAGGAAGGGAGAGGAAGGGAGGGAAGGAAGGGATGGAAGGGAGAAGGAGGGAGGTGAGGAGAGGAAGGAAGGGAGAGGGAGGGAGGGGGGAGAAGAAGGAAGAGAGAGGTAGGGAAGAAAGGAGGGAAAGAAGGGAGAAGGAGAAAGGGAAGGAGAGGAAGGAAGAGTGAAGGAAGGAGAGGAAGGAGAGGAAGGAAGAGGGGAAGGAAGGAGGAGAAGGAGAGGAAGGAAGAGGGAAGGAAGGAGGAGAAGGAGAGGAAGGAAGAGGGAAGGAAGGAGGGGAAGGAGAGGAAGGAAGAGGGAAGGAAGGAGGGGAAGGAGAGGAAGGAAGAGGGAAGGAAGGAGGGGAAGGAGAGGAAGGAAGAGGGAAGGAAGGAGGGGAAGGAGAGGAAGGAAGAGGGAAGGAAAGAGGGGAAGGAGAGGAAGGAAGAGGGAAGGAAGGAGGGGAAGGAGAGGAAGGAAGAGGGAAGGAAGAGGGGAAGGAGAGGAAGGAAGAGGGAAGGAAGGAGGGGAAGGAGAGGAAGGAAGAGGGAAGGAAGGAGGGGAAGGAGAGGAAGGAAGAGGGAAGGAAGGAGGGGAAGGAAAGGAAGGAAGAGGGAAGGAAGGAGGGGAAGGAGAGGAAGGAAGAGGGAAGGAAGGAGGGGAAGGAGAGGAAGGAAGAGGGAAGGAAGGAGGGGAAGGAGAGGAAGGAAGAGGGAAGGAAGGAGGGGAAGGAGAGGAAGGAAGAGGGAAGGAAAGAGGGGAAGGAGAGGAAGGAAGAGGGAAGGAAAGAGGGGAAGGAGAGGAAGGAAGAGGGAAGGAAGGAGGGGAAGGAGAGGAAGGAAGAGGGAAGGAAAGAGGGGAAGGAGAGGAAGGAAGAGGGAAGGAAGGAGGGGAAGGAGAGGAAGGAAGAGGGAAGGAAGGAGGGGAAGGAGAGGAAGGAAGAGGGAAGGAAAGAGGGGAAGGAGAGGAAGGAAGAGGGAAGGAAGGAGGGGAAGGAGAGGAAGGAAGAGGGAAGGAAGGAGGGGAAGGAGAGGAAGGAGGGGAAGGAGAGGAAGGAAGAGGGAAGGAAGGAGGGGAAGAAAGGTATGGAAGAAAGAGGAAGGAGGCAGGAGGGGGGGGGGCAACGGTACTGTGGCTTCAACTTCCTCGATAAAAAGTCTTCCAGACGTTGTCAAAAAGTAGATATGGAAAGGAAGAAATGGGATTAAGGGTAAGGAGAAAAAAAGATGGAAGAAGGGAGGATGGGCAAAGAAAAGGGAGATGGGGAGGATAGGAAAGATAAAGTAGAGGGTAAAGAGAAGAAAACTGATAAGATAAAAGGATAAGAATGAAACCGATCGGAAAAAAAATAGATACGGCACTTTCGTTACTATAAATAGACAGTTTTATTCTCCTAAAAATTGAAAAAAAAATCCAAGGAAAGAGTACGAGGACAAGAGAGAAGAGAATAAAAAAAGGAAGAACAAAGGAAAGGAAAATGAGAAGGGGAAAGTCGAAAAGGCTGGGTGTTTCTCCAATGGCATAAAGAGTAGTTCGGAGAAACGGCGCTGAGGTCCATTGTCTCCGGGGAAAACTGGCAGGCGTCGCGGCGGAGGTCAAGAATAGGCCAACAAATGATGGCGAGGCGAACGAGCGACACTAATTATGCTGCTTCTTGAAGGAAAAGCGTTTGGAAAGTTTTAGGAAAAGTATTCATATAACGGGAACACACATACGCACATGCATGCAAATACACACACACACACATCACACCACACACATACACACACACACACACACACACACACATACACACACACACACACACACACACACACACACACACACACACACACAAACACACACACACACACACACACACACACACATACACACACACACACACACACACACACACACACACACACACAACACACACACACACACACACACACACACACACACACACACACACACACACACACACACACACACACACACACACACACACACACCACACACACACACACACACACACACACCACACACACACACACACACACACACACACACACACACACACACACCACACACACACCACACACACACACACACACACACACACACACACACACCACACACACACACACACACACACACACACACACACACACACACACACACACACACACACACACACACACACACACCACACACACACCACACACACACCACACACACCACACACACACCACACACACACACACACGCACACACACACACACACACACATATACACACGTATGCACTATGTATGGAAGCAAGCAAGCATTCGGGCACAATTCCCCTTGGATCTGCGTGCCCCCTATCCCCTCCTCATGCCTGCGTCAATCAACAAGGCCTCCAAAGCAAACAGTGTGATCTAACACACGATGAGACACTCGCACGGAATCGAAGTCGCTCGCACGGAAATATCGGGCGACGTGTAACATGAAGAGGCAAAGTGGGGAGAGACGGAGGCTGGGGAATGCAACAGAGGCTGAGATACATCCACGGAAGCTTTGTTGATGATGCTGGCAACACGGGGGGGGGGGGGGGGCGTAAGAGGTATTGGGAGCAAGGGGGTTGGGTGTTAAGGGAGGTTAAGGGATTAGAGGAAGGGAGAGGGGAGGACGGGGGTAGGGGAATAGGGTAGAGAGAGGAAGAGAGGGCTAGAAAAGACAAGAGGGAGAGGGGAAAGCGGATGGGGCGGAAAGGGAAAAAGGGGATGGAAGAGGAAGAGAGGGGAAGGGAGAAGGCAGGAAGGGAAAGACTGAAGTATATCATTACACGAATATGGACAGGGTTTGATTCCAAGTTTGCAGATGGAACTTGGTCTGAGTCTCCTATACTATACTACCCAGCGTGATAACTAGGCCACATAAACGCCTTTTTTGTAAACTGTTACAAATTGAGATTAGTGCGAGAGTAACAAAGCCCACACGGAAATGGACATTCATACACACCTAAAGAAAAAAAAAAACTGATAATATAAAATCCCAAGCTACTTACTCTTGGAGCAGTCAGAGCCGGTCCAAAGATGGTCGCACACACAAGCATGGGCCTCGATGCTGAAGGCCCCGTGGCCGCTGCAGTCGGGGAGGCACTGCTGGGCATCCACGTCCATCTCGGAGCAGTCGTCGCCTCGCCATCCCTTCTGGCACACGCAGGTCCCCATCACACACCACCCGTGGCCTGAGCACTTCGGGTTCGGGCAGTCCACTGTGCAGAAGAGCAGATGTATTGGTTAGATGGAGATGGATAACTCCGTGGCGCCGTGGTAATGGGTAAATGCAACGTTAATACCGCTTCGAAGAGATGAAGACCTGTAACAATTTGTTATATTTCTGATTAATGTCTTCTATGGCTCGAAGACAACTATGAAAAGCAGACCCGTTTTAAAGTACTGGGTGTTTAAAGAGACATTAGATTGGAGGCGTGCCACATGAATGAAAAAAAATCTCACCTGTCTGACAAAATTCGCCGGTGTATCCTTTGGCACACTTGCAGCGCCCGTCCACGCAGTGCCCTTGGCCATGGCAGTCTGGCACTTCACACTCGTGGTGTCGAAGCTGGCACTCCTTGCCCTTGAATCCGGGGTGGCAGATGCATTGCCCTCCCACATAGGCACCATGGCCAGAGCACAATATAGGGCAAAGCACTGATCAAAGAGAAAGAGGCAGAACAAGCGAGAATTAGACCTTCGTTTCTTCTCACAAATTGTTACAAAAAAACAATATCAGAGTAGAAATACAAAAAAAACAAAGATATAGGACAATGGAATGAGGATTCAAAACAAATCGGTTATAAAAAACGTGGAAAGAAATATTGCGTACCTTGAGAGCAGTCGATCCCGCTGTATCCCGGGGCGCACTGGCACCTGCCGAGAATGCAATTCCCCCTCTCGTGGCACCTCTGCGGGCACTCCCCTCCACCTGGGCCTCGTGTGATCACCAAGTTCACCTGGTGGGGGTCGCCGTCGTCGTTGTAGATCGAGAGGAACCACTCGCCTGCCTCCAGCACCTCCTCGACGGTCAGCTCGACCATACTCTGGCGGAGGGAATAGGGGGGGAGGGGGGGGGGGGCAGGCCAAGTTAGACAGATACGGGCTAGTTCTGGATTTCCAAAATACACAGTATATGGAGAAATTGCAGTATCTATTTCGCGGTTTCTAAACATGCAGATATCGATAATTCATCTATTCTATTTATCTACATATCCATATATATATTTCTATTTATCTACCGATCCATACATGGATGCATGTATGTGTGCATATATATGTGTGTGCGTGTGCGTGTGCGTGTGCGTGTGCGTGTGCGTGTGCGTGTGCGTGTGCGTGTGCGTGTGCGTGTGCGTGTGCGTGTGAGTGTGAGTGTGCGTGTGCGTGTGTCTATTATGTGTCAATCGAAACTTATCTATTTTCTACCTGTATATAAATATATATATATATATATATATATATATATATATATATATATATATATATCCATCGATCTATCTACCTTTCTGTATATCTATTATCTATCTATCTATCTATCTATCTATCTATCTATCTATCTATCTATCTATCTATCTATCTATCTATCTATCTATCAGTCTATCTATCTATATACTCTACTTCACTACTTTTCATATGGCTAGACGTCGGCGCAAAATAAGGCAAGTGAGCGCGAGTGACTCCAACGCAGAATCCCGGGAGAGAACATCATTTGGCAATGTCTTACATCATAACAAGAAAAAGAGTCGGAAAGGAACAAAGGGACGAGCGCAAGGAGGGACGAGGACTTCTGAGACATCACGACCTCCAGCCATGTTGCTTTGTCGTCTGCTTTTGGAGCGGCTGAAATTAGGCGCTTCCGTCATGCTCGGCACGAGGAAAGTCTTTGTATTCACTTGTTTATACTTGTGCATATGATATATATATATATATATATATATATATATATATATATATATATATATACATATATATACATATATACATATATACATACATACATACACACACAGTACATGTGTACGTATATATACATATACATACACATACATCAACATATTTACATATCTAATGCCATTATTTTGCTGTAGTTGGCTGATTATTGCTGCTGTTGCAATACAGTAATAGTAATAATGCTGATAATGATAAAATTGTTGCCATTAATAATAATAATCAGTATCATCATCATCACTCTCATCATTAAAGAAATACTGTGATAATCTTAATTACAAACTTTAGCATCACGAAAGAAGGACTATTTAAGGCCGCTCCAAACCTGATTACTTCAAGGGACTGGACACGCAAGGCCCGACCGAGATATACTGTACGCATCCCCGCGAAAATCCCGCTCCAGTATATTCCCGGCAGCCCTCCATATCCATCCCTCGATAGACTACATCACAAGAGACTCTCTAAGGACGACACGGGACACGCCACAAACACACAGACAGACAGACACCCAAGAGAGAGGAAGAAAATGAACGACATACCACCGGCGTACTCACGGGGGATGCCCGGATGTCCCTCTGCCGATTGCCCTTCAGGATTTTCATGATGTCGTGCTGCGTGTGTGTCGGCAGCTTCCCACGGCGGGCGTACAGGCCAAGGTTGGTACCCCTGAAATGGCGACGGGGGAATGCGTTACGGTTGGTAGGGCTCTTTGTGGGGAAATTGGGGTAGAGAGAAGGAGATAGATAGATAGATAGATAGAGATAGAGTCAGATAGATTGATAGATAGATAGAGATAGAATCAGATAGATTGATAGATAGATAGATAGATAGATAGATAGATTGAGACAGAGATAGATAGATAGATAGATATAGAGATATAGAGATTGAGAGAGAGAGAGAGAGAGAAAGTGAGAGAGAGAGAGAGAGAGAGAGAGAGAGAGAGAGAGAGAGAGAGAGAGAGAGAGAGAGAGAGAGAGAGAGAGAGAGAGAGAGAGAGAGAGAGAAGCCTATATATAAAAAAAAAAACACAGTTTTGCCACAAGCATTAAAAGAGACATAATAATCACAATAATTAACAACATAACAATTGCTGAGTGGTACTACAAGAACAAGTAAAACAACCCCGACAAAACAAAATTCCTGCATTCCCCAACAACCAAAGATTAACAAAGCAACAAATGACCAAGAGAGTTTACCACGACAACAAAATATAGGCTCGGACCCCTGTAGGTCTACACTTGTTTTCGCTCCCCGTTGGCGCGAACTCGAAAGCAATTGCGAGCACTACAAAATGAAAGAAACAAAATGAAATAAAATCTCCGGTGATGATTACTTTTCGATAATTAGTTGGTCAAAGATGTCGTCGGAACCTCTTGAACGACTGCGGGGAACCGGCTGTAAGCGAGAGGTCGCGAAATTTTGCCGAAATTCTTTTGGAATCCCGCGGATGTGTGGCGTCATTTGTAAAGTCAAGGAGAGGGAGGGGGGGGGGGGTGAAGGGAGAAGGATACAGAAAGAGGGAAGCAGAGAGGAGGGGGAGGAAAAGAAGGAGGGAGAGACAGAGGGATTGAGGGATAGCGTGAGTGAGTGAGTGAGGGGAGGAGGGAGAAAGAGAGTGGAAGAGGAAGAAGGACAGAGAGAGAGAGAGAGAGAGAGAGAGAGAGAGAGAGAGAGGGAGAGGGAGAGGGAGAGAGAGAGGGAGAGGGAGAGGGAGAGGGAGAGGGAGAGGGAGAGGGAGAGAGGGAGAGAAAACGAGAGCTAGCGAGCGTGCGAGAGAGAGAGAGAGAGAGAGAGAGAGAGAGAGAGAGAGAGAGAGAGAGAGAGAGAGAGAGAGAGAGAGAGAGAGAGAGAGAGAGAGAGAAAGAGAGAGAGAGAGAGAGCATACGAATGAAAGAAAACATAAAATATAAATAGTACGGAATTATTGCAGTTAATAAAAAGTACAATGAGCATAATAAAGCTCAAATAACGATATCACATAACCTCTTCGCAACCAGTTGATGTCCCCACACATAAAACGCAAGTAGAAACTATTTACTACGTTATTTTTGATCGGTTTCACCCCCCCCCCCCTTCCCCCATTGAAAAATTAATTGTTAATTTCCGGTTTCGTTGTTCACCGCGACGTGTTTATTTACAACGAAAAAAAAAAAAAATATATATATATATATATATATACTATTCGTTTTTGTCCGCTTCTGAAACCTATTGTTCTCGCGGTCTCTGTATTATTTATATTACGATCTGTACTATCAATAAGGCAATAAGCCATACATACAAACTAAACCTATAAAGCTCAATATAACAATAAAAAAACGGATTGTTCAAACTCTCGTCATAAACATTAACTAAAATAATTTGATAGAGAGGGTGAGGGAGAGGGAAAATGAAAGGGAATGAGAGAGAGAGAGAGAGAGAGAGAGAGAGAGAGAGAGAGAGAGAGAGAGAGAGAGAGAGAGAGAGAGAGAGAGAGAGAGAGAGAGAGAGAGCGAGAGATTACGAGACAAAGGCACGGAGGGAGATGTAAAGAGAAGGAGAGAGAGAGAGATAGAGACAGATAGAGATAGATAAATAAATAGATAGATAGATAGATAGATAGAGAGAGAGAGAGAGAGAGAGAGAGAGAGACAGACAGACAGACAGACAGACAGACAGACAGACAGAGAGTACAAGACAAAGACACAGAGACAGAGAAAAACTCAATAAAAAAGGCAAACACAACACACAATACATACACAATATTTCCCCAACCACCTTCCCTCACTCTTACCTCCCGCCCCCCTTTCCCTCTTCCCCCCCCTCCTTCCCCCCCTCCTTCCCCTCTCTTTCCATCACCCTTCCCACGTACGGCTAAGCCTGCGCCCGTCCGTTCGGTTCCGGGATTAAGCCCGCGAGAGAGCCGACGCCAGGCCTGCATTTGGGCAAAATTAGCCTTCCATCTTTAAGGAGACGACAAGAACAAATGTAATCCAGGCAAGAAAGGCTTTTACGCGATTGTGGCCGCTCATTTTGGCGATAATGACATTGCTTGGCGGATATCGGCTGCGTTCTAGAAGGAGGGAAGGGGGGGAATTAACGGGGGTTGTGATTTCCATGGTAGGTCGGGTTGTGATTTTCATGGTAGGTCGGGTTGTGGTTTTCATGGTAGGTCGGGTTGTGATTTACATGGTAGGTCGGGTTGTGATTTTCATGGTAGGTCGGGTTGTGATTTTCATGGTAGGTCGGGTTGTGACTTTCATGGTAGGTCGGGTTGTGATTTACATGGTAGGTCGGGTTGTGATTTTCATGGTAGGTCGGGTTGTGATTTTCATTGTAGGTCGGGTTGTGATTTTCATGGTAGGTCGGGTTGTGACTTTCATGGTAGGTCGGGTTGTGACTTTCATGGTAGGTCGGGTTGTGATTTTCATGGTAGGTCGGGTTGTGATTTGCATGGTAGGTCGAGTTGTGATTTCCATGGTAGGTCGGGTTGTGACTTTCATGGTAGGTCGGGTTGTGATTTGCATGGTAGGTCGGGTTGTGATTTGCATGGTAGGTTGGGTTGTGATTTCCATGGTAGGTCAGTTTGTGATTTCCATGGTAGGTCGGGTTGTGATTTCCATGGTAGGTCGGGTTGTGATTTCCATGGTAGGTCGGGTTGTGCTTTTCATGGTAGGTCGGTTTGTGATTTCCATGGTAGGTCAGGTTGTGATTTCCACGGTAGGTCGGGTTGTGATTTCCACGGTAGGTCTGGTTGTGATTTCCATGGTAGGTCGGGTTGTGATTTACATGGTAGGTCGGGTTGTGATTTTCATGGTAGGTCGGGTTGTGATTTTCATTGTAGGTCGGGTTGTGATTTTCATGGTAGGTCGGGTTGTGACTTTCATGGTAGGTCGGGTTGTGACTTTCATGGTAGGTCGGGTTGTGATTTTCATGGTAGGTCGGGTTGTGATTTGCATGGTAGGTCGAGTTGTGATTTCCATGGTAGGTCGGGTTGTGATTTCCATGGTAGGTCGGGTTGTGATTTGCATGGTAGGTCGGGTTGTGATTTGCATGGTAGGTTGGGTTGTGATTTCCATGGTAGGTCAGTTTGTGATTTCCAAGGTAGGTCGGGTTGTGATTTCCATGGTAGGTCGGGTTGTGATTTCCATGGTAGGTCGGGTTGTGCTTTTCATGGTAGGTCGGTTTGTGATTTCCATGGTAGGTCGGGTTGTGATTTCCACGGTAGGTCGGTTTGTGATTTCCACGGTAGGTCGGGTTGTGATTTCCATGTTTGGTCGGGATGTGATTTTCATGGCAGGTCGAGTTGTGATTTTCATGGCAGGTCGGGTTGTGATTTTCATGGTAGGTCTGGTTGTGATTTCCATGGCAGGTCGGGTTGTGATTTTCATGGTAGGTCGGGTTGTGATTTTCATGGCAGGTCGGGTTGTGATTTTCATGGTAGGTCGGGATGTGGCGATTTTCATGGTTGGTAGGTCGGGTTGTGGTGATAGTTGTAGTGGTCGTAGTTGTGGCGGCTTGGGTTGTGACTATCGTGGTAATTATGGTGATTTTAATGTTGGTTGGTATCGTTGTGGTTGTGGTGGCTATGGTCTGAGAGATGGTTGTGGTTGTGGTGGAAGTTACTGTGGTGATTCTGACTGCGCCCGAACTGGCTGACTGTGGTGGTTAAAGTGATGTTTGAGATGACGTTGGTGGTGAGTGTGGTAGCTGTGGTAGTGACTGTTATTGATTTGGTCGTCCTTGTAGCGGTGGTCATCGGGGGTGGGGGAGGGGATGCGTAATGAGAGCAATTTTCGCACGGTATTGTGATTGTTATGGTGACTATAGTGTGAGTGATTGTAGCGAGTGTGAGGCGTATGGCGGAAGTCTCAAGTGATTGGAACTGAGGTGGTTGTTGTGGTAGTTGTGGTGACCTTTATTCGAAGTGTTTATGGTGGTTATGGTGATTTTGGTGGTTTGTAAGGTGATCATGTTGCCATAAGAGATTAAAGTAGAGAGTAATGGCATTTTTGTGGTAGTTGAAGGTATGGCAGTTATACTAGTTATGATTGTAGAAGCTATAGTGATTGTGGTAGTGCATCTGATGGTTTTGGTGGTGATACGATGATGATGATGATACGATGAGGATGATACGATAATGATTTTCGTTATCAATTTACAGTATATAGCACCCAAAAGCGAGATATATAGAGAGAGATTTGGGGATTTAGAGGGAGAGAGAGAGAGAGAGAGAGAGAGAGAGAGAGAGAGAGAGAGAGAGAGAGAGAGAGAGAGAGAGGAGAGAGAGAGAGAGAGAGAGAGAGAGAGAGGGAGAGAGAGAGAGGGGGGGGGGAGGGAGGGGAGAGAGAGAGAGAGAGAGAGAGAGAGAGAGAGAGAGAGAGAGAGAGAGAGAGAGAGAGAGAGAGAGAGAGAGAGAGAGAGAGAGAGAGAGAGAGAGGGGGATAGGGAGAGGGAGAGGGAGAGGGAGAGGGAGAGGGAAAGGGAAATTGAGAGGGAGAGGGAGAGGGAGAGGGAGAGAGAGAAAAAGAGAAAGAGAGAAAAAGAGAAAGAGAGAAAGAGAAAGAGAGAAAGAGAGAGAGAGAGAGCGAAAGCGAAAGTGAAATCGAGAGAGAGAGAGAGAGAGAGAGAGAGAGAGAGAGAGAGAGAGAGAGAGAGAGAGAGAGAGAGAGAGAGAGAGAGAGAGAGAGAGAAGAACAAGAAGAAGAAAAAGAAGAAATTACAGGACAGAGACACTGTTTTAATCTCGTAGATTGATAAGGCTCATAATCGGTAGCAGCACGACTACAATCTACTGTGACAACGTAAATGATAATCATGAGTAATAAGATAATTACAGAGAGTAATTAGAGGGTAATCAAGAGGAAAGGAAGAATTTATAGCTGGGAAATATTGTGAATGAGGATTTTTAATGAAGACTTGTGCATATGCTTAGTAATGGTGTGTGGATCAAGAAAAATAGGAAGGCAAGAAAAAAAAAAAAAAGTTATGTTTCTGTATTCACATAAATGCCGCGATTTTATAAATTACAATATACATAAACATAAAAAAATAGAAAAAAAAACATATATAATTCACAACTCACACACACACACACACACACACACACACACACACACACAGAATAAAAGGCATTCTAATTATGACAAAACACACTAATATAACAATGACAAAATAAACACTAAGGCTCCTAAAAATAACAACATTGGCCTTAAAAAAACAACAACACTGACACTAAACACTGACCTTGGGACGCTCAGAACAATCCTCAGATCCGTGGGGTCATTCAGGGTCAAGTGGATGTTCCAATAGCCGTAAGGGGCGAGGTTGAACTCCTTCTTCTCTCCGAGGTTCAGCGGGTTGAAGGAGGAGCCATCGGGGGGCATGTGCGTATAAGGCCTATTGACAGAGGTACCTCCTGTGGGCGGGTCCAAAGGTCGAATGAGGTTAGGTGAGGTCAAATGAGGTTTTATGAGATAATAGGGAGTCGTGTGGGGTTGTGGGGGAAGTCGAGGGAGGCTGTGTGATGTCAAAAGGTTTTACGAGATAATAGGGAGTCGTGTGGGGTTGTGGGGGAAGTCAAGGGAGGCTGTGTGATGTCAAATGAGGTTTTAGGAAATAATGGGAAGTCCTGTGGGGTTGTGGGGGAAGTCAAATGAGTTTAGGTGAGGTCAAATGAGGTTTTACGAGAGTGGTGTTGTGGGGGAAGTTGTGTGGGATTGTGGGGACGTCGTGGGAGGTTGTGTGATGTCAAATGAGGTTTTAGGAGACAATGGTAAGTCGTGGGGGGTTGTGTGAGGTTATACGATATTGTGTGGGGTTATGTGAGAAGCAGGAGGATTACGTTAATTCTGGGGGGGTGGGGGTAGGGATGGGAGTGGGTGGGGTGGAGGGAAAGGGTCTGGGAAGGGAGGAGGAGAGCTGGAAAATGGGTGAGGAATAAAAGAGGGAGGAGGAGGAGGAAGACGAAGGAGAAATGGAAGAGGAGAGGAATAAGGGGAAAAGGAATAGAAAGAGGAGGGGGAAGGAGAAAAGGAAGAGGCGGAGGAAAAGATATATATATATATATATATATATATATATATATATATAGAAAGAGAGAGAGAGAGAGAGAGAGAGAGAGAGAGAGGAAGAGAAAGAGGGCGACGAAGAGGAATAGCATTACTATTAGTAATATAAATAAATAGAAGTAGAAGTAGTAGTAGGATAAGGAGTAAAATAAAGAGCACGAGTCCAGAGTGGAAGAAAAGAGATAGAGGAAATAAAAAGAGAGTGAGTTAATAAAATCCAAAGCCTGGAAAATAAACCAAATACAAAAAAAAAAAAAAAAACAATATTGAACAAAGATGATAAACACAAAGAAGACACAATAAAAAGATAAAAAGGGGAAAGAAAAAGAACAGGGAAAGAAAGATAGGGCGAGAAAAGAGAAGGATAAAAGGATAAACCACAATAAAGCGAATGGGTCGTTTGTTACAGGTAGTTACCATAAGGAAACGGAATGTGGAATGTGGATCACGTGGATAAAGGAACGAACTTTGTGGACGAGGGAGGATTTTTTTTTTTTTTTTTTGTACAGGCGGGGGAGTGTTTTATGTTGCATGAGTATATTTGCATAAAATTATACACCAGGATACAAATATCTCACACACGTAATGGACAAGTCTTTTTCTCTCATATTTTTTTTTCTTCTCTCTCTTCCTCTTTCGCACGCACACAGACAGACACACACACACACACACACACACACACACACACACACACACACACACACACACACACACACATACACACACACACACACACACACACACACACACAAACATATACACTCATACAAACACACACACACAAACATATACACTCATACAAACACACATACACACATATTAAATGTATGTATTTCTTTATATATTTATGTAGACTGCAGACAAACAAGTCACCTAAGTTACCACTCACCGTGACCATCAAAAAAGGTCGCGCTCTGAATTGGCCTTCTGAAGCTGTCCGTGATAAAATGGCCCGAAAATAATAGTTTATGGCGGCTGCGATCCTCGAAGACCCATCGGATTTATCTGAGCAATCATTCATGCCGTTCTCATCTCCTCCTTCCGCGCCCCTGCCGCCTGCCTGTGCTCCTTCGGGATTCCAGGGGGTTTGTCTGTCTGTCTGTCTGTTTCTGTTTGATTTTGTCGGTCTCTCAGTCTTTCTCTCTCTCTCTCTCTCTCTCTCTCTCTCTCTCTCTCTCTCTCTCTCTCTCTCTCTCTCTCTCTCTCTCTCTCTCTCTCTCTCTCTCTCTCTCTCTCTCTCTCTCTCTCTCTCTCTCTCTCTCTCTCTCTCTCTTATTCTCTCTCTCTCTCTTATTCTCTCTCTCTCTCTTATTCTCTCTCTCTCTCTCTCTCTCTCTCTCTCTCTCTCTCTCTCTCTCTCTCTCTCTCTCTCTCTCTCTCTCTCTCTCTCTCTCTTTCTGTCTTTCCGACAACCACATTCTCAACCATTTACTCATATGCTTTGATAATAGTACATTAAAATCCTTCCAATAATTGTCTTATTTTAACCCATACTCCTTAAACTTTTTATGCCTTATCTCAAATAACCCTTTACAAGAGAGCATCCAGTATTAAAAAGGGAAAATCATGAGTTTAGTGAGTCCAATGCAAGCATGCAATGTGCAGGCAACAATAACATCAGGCATGCAGGTAAGCAAGCAATGAAAAAAAGTAAAGAATGCACAGTGTATGCATACCTCTACACACACAAACATACAGTGGGAACAATGCTCGATACAGAATAGTATACAATTACAAACAAGTAACTCAAACGACAAGATAAGAGCGTGAACTATTAACAAAAGTACAAAATATCCAAGGACAAAAATCACACGTTACAAGGAACTAGAAAATGCAATACAAGAATGGTTAAAGGCAGGCAACTCTCGTTTTAAAAAATCTTACGTGTACGGAGCATACAGTGACCTCTGCCGGGTGGACGAGCAGAGTAAGGAAGAGATTAGTAATTTGGTCATAAATTGTTTTTTGTTTTTTTCATGGTTATTATTAGGATTAATTGCTGTTAACGTGATGGACATATTTTCTCTTACATTCCTGTCAGTGATATAATTAAATAAATGCTCTACTATATTAGCGTTGGCGGTAATGGTTAACCTTATCATTCTCAGCAATATCAACATTACTTGAGAAAAATATCATTATCTTATCCTAATTAATAGTAACAGCATTAGTTAATGTCATTCTCATTATTATCATTATTGCCATTATTATTATCATTACTATTATCATAATTGTTATTATATTATTATTATTATCATTATTATTATTATTATAATTATTATTATCATTTTTATTATGATCATTATTATCATCATCATCACCATTACTATTGTTAACCTCATTATTATTTTTATTGTTATTATTACTAATATTATCATCATTATCACAATTATTACTATCACTATTGTCATCGTTACTATAGATAACACATGCTATCTGTTACATTTCCCAAAATGCAATGATTAGTTTGATACCTATTGTAAACAGTAGATAAACACTTCTCATTTCTAAAGTCAAAGGAAAAGCTGCCTGTAACACACATATCAAAGTGGTAATTATGGCAGTATGATTACATAATAGTCCGAGTAACGTAATATCATGTCAATAATTCAAGACAAAGTTTTTCGTTTAACTCGCATTGACTACCTGATATTATTTGTCAGATATTTGTCATTTATTCCATTTTTATAAAATAATAAACATATGAAATGAACTTGAATGGTACTGACATAGGCAATACACAGTGTAATTTACTCTCCGCGTTTATAATAGGCTACCCTTAACTCTCACTTTCAACAAACTCGTTTTCTGTGAAGCTCCACACGGTCGAGGGAGAAACACCATCGAATATGAAAATACCTATCAGTTTCACGATTATCCCCATTTACTCTCGTGTAGATACATACATCTTTTTTCCCCCCCTCGCTTCCCCTCATACGTCTCGGACCAAGAAACGTGGGGCAAGGAAAGTGGATGATAAATAGATGCCACGGCTTCTGGACCCTTTGGCTCTCGAGTATCTACGCTGCGTGTACGGACGTCCGCTTTTCCTCCCCGCGTTAATGTTTAACAAGTAGGGCCGCGTATGCGTATGGCGGGATCATCTCCCAGTTAAATCAAGACGAGGAAAACGTGCGCCAGCCACTACTTGTGTACAAAGCAGCGGGTTATCTCTCTCCCGCGAGGAGATTGAAAAATGGGTGATTACATTCTTCGCCTCGGGTTTCTGTAGTGTGCATTTCCTCATTTTCCTCTTTCTTTTCGCTCTCTCTTAACGACCGGCCGTATATAGCGGCAGCAGCAGTTAGTGTAGCACTTTCGTGTGGAGAGCGAGGATGAGGAGTCGGCTGGAGAGAATGAAGGAAAAGCGGGGAAGAGAGGCGCTGCGGGGCTGGGATGGACGACATTACTGCAGTCGAGAGAACGAGTCCGTTTCTCTCGGGAGGCTGAGGAATATCGTCTGGGAGGGTGATGTTAAGGGTGAGAGGGGAATCGCGAGTATGGGACGCTCGGTTGGGGACTTGGCCGGAGATCAACGAGAAGGGGAAAAGGGTGGAGGGGGAGGGGGGGTGCCGTGTCCTTAGCTGTTTTGTTATCGCATCGCGTGATAATATCTTTTGATAAGTGAGTATAAATGCTGCCCATGTTCTTTCTTACCAATTGCGTTGAACGGTAAGTATTACATACTATAATTCACAGGACAAATCAAATCAAATCCTCTTACGAGAGCAAAGATTGCAATTACACTTGATCGCTTGATGGAAAGTGGATTGAAATGTTACCAAATCTATCTCTTAAATGCAGAAACGATCGCTATTTTGTGCTGTATGACATTCTTTTAACTTTTAATGAGGTATTCACTTAAAGTCATTCGACCAGGGTGCTTTTTATGAAATCGATATCGGTTCAGGACAGATTCTGAAAGAGGAAGATTAAAATCTTGAATGAATTAATCCACAGAAAGAAAACTGAAAAAAAGAAAAATACACACCGGGGGTCGAGGCGGAGGTCGTGGCATCGGGTCTGCGGAGGAACCAGTCGGTCTCTCCTGCGTTGTCTGGCGGCAGGATGACGCCGTTGCCCCATGCCTCAACCTGGTTGGCGTGAGGGTCGTAGGAGGTCTCGGGGCCTTCGTCGGTGGAGATGTACTGGACGGTGGCGAAGTACTGCAGGCGGCCCGGCACCACGAGCGGGACGTGAGTTCGGTTTCTCCGCCCTCCGCCCCCTCGGTGTGGGTGGCGCGGGTGTGTGTGATCCCTGTGCCGTTCTCGCTCGTCGTCCTCGTCGTAGTCGTCGTCGTCGTCCCCGTGGTGGTGTCGGTGACGGTGGTGCTGGTCGTGTGAGTCGTGGTCCGGGTCGTGGTAGAGTTCAGAGCTATCGTAGCTCGAATCATGGTCTATGTGGTCGTCGTGCCCATCGCTGTCATAGTCGAAGTCCAGATCGTCGTGGTGGCGCGGGTGTTTGTGGCGGGGCGTGGTCGTCGGCGGGGCGGTGGTGGTCGTGGTAGTGGTGGTTGTGGTGGTCGAGGTGGTCGTGGTGGTCGTAGGTTCCCGATGGTCGCTGATCGCCGGCTCTCCGATATTGAGATTTGCCGCAACACGTCCAGGCATTACAGGGGGATCCCCGGGGCCCTCGCACGGGCAGGGACATTTGCATGGACGATCCTGGGATTGCCAGTGTTCGCGCCGAGGCATAATAGTGTCACCCTCGCCTCCTGTCGCTCCCCCCGCCACCCCGTCTCCGCCAGTCCTGCCCGCGCCTTCACTGCTGACAGGAGAAGAGTTATTGTGAACGCCCACACACGCCGTGTATCCTCCTCCGCCGGCGACAGCGGATGTGTCATCTTCGTTTGCTGAAGCGAGAGGAATATTTCTTCCTTCCACGGGATATTGCTCTTCTTCTTCCTCTTTCCTTTCATCTCCACCCGTGCTCCCAGAAGCCAAGCTGCTGGTGTTTCTGCTGTCCTCGTGGGTCGGAGAGCCGCCTTCGTGGGCGCTTCCATGAAATTCCGGGCGGTGGAAGATATGGTCGTCAGGTCGTTCAGTGGTGATAGGGTCTTGGTATGCTTCAGCAGGTGGTCCTGGGATCTGCCAGCTGTCTTCCCCTTGAGCCTGTGATGGCGTTTGGCTTCCTGGAGCTCGATGGTCGTGCCCTTGGTCCTGAGAAGTACCTGCGAATTCATCACGACCGGCGCCGTAGGAAGTCATGTGACTCTCGTCTTGTGTCCCCCCGCCGTCACTTTGAGTATGATTTTCGTGATCATACCCAGCAGGCGGTTCATTCGGATGACTGCTTCCTTCGTGATTTTCTTGTCTTTCTGCGTGCCCATATTCGTGTCTATGTTCTGACTGTCTATCCTTTATATCAACCGTGCCTTCACCGTCGTATCCGTGTCTTCTTTCATAAGCTTGATTCTTTCTATTTCCTTCTTCGTACTCGTAATCGTTGAATGAGTCCTCGTAACCGTGTGCTTCGTCGTCGTACACATAACCGTCACTTCCAAGATAATACTCAAAATTTGACCCGTCTTCCTCGGCGTTTTCCTCTTCTCTTCCCTCCTCTCCTTCCTCCTCCTCATGATAATTCCCCCTCAATGGAGGAATCTGATCTTGTCTATTTCCCCCAGCAGGATCCCGTGAGCTGACCTGAGTGTGGACAGACTCCTGATTGGGATTACCGGCCACTTGATTGCTTCTTGAAAGGAAATGGTGTCCTTGGTTGGCTACAGATGCCGTAGGAACGATCCCCAATTTCTTACGCTCGCTGTAACCCGATGCTTCCAGAGAGCCAGAAACTGATTGTCTTCCTGCCGACGTCTCTATCCCTCCTTGACGATTATACTCTGCCTCGAGCGTCTCCTGGCGTTTATATTCCGCCTGCAATGTGGTGTCTTGGTCGCTGTGAGCATCGAGGGGCGAGGGGGAGGGCCGGGGGTACGTGGCCGCCTCTGAACTCTGATTTCCAGCAAAAGAAGGATCGTTTTCGTCGGAGAGGTCCTTGCTGGTTATCTTGGCTCGGTGATCCTTGGCCGTCACGTCATTGATTCCAATTCTGTCGGTCTCCGTGTCCAGAGGATCTGATGACGATGATGATGTCTCGCCCATCACGATCGATGACTTCTTCTGGTGCAGAGAGATGTCTCCGATGACAGGGAGGGCGAGGGAACCGCTTTCTTCCCGTTCGTAAGAAATTTCATTACTCGCTTGGAGGGCCAGAGGAGGATCACTGGCAGCAGAAGACGGTGGCACTTGAACTGTAGCTTCACCTTGCTCGTTGAAGGGCTCTCGCTGCATACCGGTACCGATACCTTCTTCCCTCCCCTCCTCCTCCAGGTCCCCCTGGGAGCCGGCAGAGGGCTGGCGGTAAGGAGGCTGAGTGACGGAGGGAGAGAGTGTTGTCGGCTCCGACCTCATCTCGCCGTCCGCCGTCATCATAGTAGAAATTCCAACAGGAGCGTCCGGGGCTTTGTGAGCATTACTAGGTGATTGCTCTCGGCTCGGACCATCAGTGGCGAGAGAGGCATCAAGTGGCTCCTTACGAGGATCAATATTTACCCCGCTATGATGACCTGGCGAGAGTGAGGGATGGGAAGCGGACTGGTGTTGTTCTTGCAAGACAGTATCCTCAAGGACACGACTGCGGCGGTGGGTCTCTGACACCGTGGTGCGTCTGTGGCGTTTCCTCTTCTTCCCCTTCTTCTCGCCCCTCATAACCCACGTCCTGCTCATCTTCCCCTCTCTGGGAGATCGCGGGGATTTGGTCCTCCTCCCGTGAAAATCCTCCCCCTATTCCCTGCGTGTTTTCACCTCTGTTGTCATATCGGGGCTGAGAATCTTGTGTGGGGGCGGAGGCTTGAGGTAGACTATCGTGGGCGTCGGTGGTCTGGGAAGGAGGGGGATGATCACCGTAAGATTCGTCTTGGTATAGACGGTCATCATTCAAAGGAGGGGACAAACCATCCT
>NC_061839.1:4988868-4993868 GCF_019202785.1 Penaeus chinensis
CGTCCATTTTTTTTTTGTATTTTCGCCAGATGTCTCGGGAACGATAATGATGTGATCAAAATTCATAGAATAACTTTGCACGGTCTTCAACTGGGAACTTTGGCGATGAAATTGATAAGTCGGTGAAGTTTGTGACACTCTTTTGGAAAAATGATCTACAGAGAAAAAAGAAGAAGAAGAAGAGAGAGAGATAGAGATAGAGATAGATAGATAGATAGATAGAGAGAGAGAGAGAGAGAGAGAGAGAGAGAGAGAGAGAGAGAGAGAGAAAGAGAGAGAGAGAGAGAGACAAAGACAAAAAAAAGAAAAGAAAAATAAGCCGAAGATGATGCTACCGGAAGTACTTGAACAAATTTTTTTTTTTTTTAAAGAAGATAATTGATGAACAGATGGAAAGTTCTGGAACTGGGAGGCAAGTGCGAACAAATATGAACACTAATCTTTTCTACATCCCACGAACGTATTTTAATTTGACTGATCAACTGAATTCGTTAAACAACTATGATAATTAACATCCCTTTATAATAGAATTTCTGGTTTAAAATGTTTAGAAATGAAAATAAATCTAGTAACCATAATATCACACCGTTAATGATTTTTTAAGCTTATTATACAACCCGGTTCTAATTCAGTGTGTTGTTGTTGTTGTTGTTGTTGTTGTTGTTGTTATCGTCGTCGTCGTCGTAGTTGTTGTTGTTGTTGTAAATTTTTGGTTGTTATAAGCTACTTTTGCGTTAACGATATGCAAATTTAAAGTGTTGTTTACAGGAGATGCAACAGAAAGAAAATAATTGATGTTTGTTTATCTATCTGTCTATTTATCTCTCTATCTACCTATCTATCTATCTACCTTTCTATCTATCTATCTATCTATCAACCTACCTACCTAATTATCTATCTATCTATCTACCTATCTATCTATCTATCTACCTATCTATCTATCTATCTATCTATCTATCTATCTATCTATCTATCTATCTATCTATCTATCTATCTATCTATCTATCTATCTATCTATCTATATACCTACCTACCTATCTATCTATCTATCTATCTCTTCATCTATTCACCCATCTACCTATCTATTTATTTATTTAACAGGGGATGCTGTAAGAAGCAGAAGAGATAGATTAAGCAAACTTAAATAAAAAGAAAACGAAAGATATCAATCAATAAGCATATACGTTCAGTTATTGCAAATCACAAGGTTATTTGGTATTTCAATAGAATTCGAAGTAAATAGTAATGTTTATATATATATATATATATTTTTTTTTTGTTTCCTTTTTTTTTTTAAGCATTTTTTTGGGTGTTTAAGCATTTATGTTTTTATGTATTCGGATGTTCCTCTGCAAGCTTTTTATTTTGATATTCGTTCGTTGCGAATGGGAATTAATGGATAAATCTTAGATTAAGAATTTATGAAACGCGTGTTAATGAATGAAAAAAGATGTCATTATTAAGATAATTGTTGCAGTTTTGATTGTTTTTTTTGTTAACTTTGCTATATTAAAGATAATATAAGTGACAACAAGAAAACAAGCAAAAACACAAAAACAAAAAACAAGGACAAGGCAATAATAATAATGATGATAGTAGTGATGGTAGTAATGATGATAATGATACTGTCAATGCTAGTTAAAATAATGATACTGATTCTTGTCAGTATCACTATCATTATCAAAATCACCATCATCATCATCATCATCATCATCGTCATCATCATCATTATCATCATTCATTATGTCAGATGCAGAATAAAAGTGAGAATATCTGTGGAATCATTCACTCTCTTTTATAACTTTTGTGTGTGTGTGTCTGTGTATGTGTGTATTTGTATGTGTGTGTGTGTGTCTATGTATGTGTGTATTCGTATGTGTGTGTGTGTGTCTGTGTATGTGTGTATTTGTATGTGTGTGTGTGTGTGTGTGTGTGTGTGTGTGTGTGAGTGAGTGAGTGTGTGCGTGTGTGTGTGTGTGTTACTGTGTGTTTGTATTTATGTGTGTGTTTGTATATTTGTGTGGGTGTGTGTGTTTGTATTTGTGTATGTGTGTGTGTGTGCGCGCGTGTGTGTTTGTGTATGCGTCTTTTTGTGTGTGTGTGTCTGTGCATGCGTGTATTTTTTTTTGTGTGTGTGTGTCTGTATATGCGTGTATTTCTGTATATGTGTGTGTATGTGTGTGTGTGTCTGTATATGCGTGAATTTCTGTGTGTGTGTATGTGTGCGTGTATTTCGGTATGCGTGTATGTGTAAATGTGTGTCTGTATATATATATATATATATATATATATATATATATATATATATATATGTGTGTGTTATGATTAGGTCTCACGTCTTTAGATCGAATTTCTAAACCTTGACATATATTTCACTTCATCAGCCAAGTAACCTCGTAGAGATGCTGCCAATTCGAGATCTTCCAGGTAATTGGCGATGCTGTTTGTGAAGTTCCCTTCTTCCCGGCGACGTAATAACATCACGAAGGAAAGGGAGAAGAAGTAGAGAGGAAAAAAAAGGAATAATTAGATAAAAAAAAAACAAAAAAAACAATGAAGCAGAGATGGAGAGAGAGAAAAGAAGAAGAAGAAAAAAACGCTATTAAAAAAATAAAAATTTATATTTTTAGTACTTCAAGAACTTCGTCGCTAATAATACTAACCTTCTTTGACCTTCCTTTGGCGACACGTATTTCGAACTTCATTTCAAAGAAAAGAAAAAAAAAAAAAAAAAAAAAAAAAAAGGCAGTCGACCCGCATCATCTCCAGCCCCGAAGCATGGATGATTCATGATGCTAATCTGGACTTTCATGGCTTCTCTGGCCTTTGATACGGAGCTTAATAAGCTTCTTACCTCGGCTGTTAATACACCTCGTTCCCGCTCCTTCGGCCGTGACTGCAAGCATCGCTGGAGGAGGCATTAGGTCTTGCTGTAGGATTTTTAAATTTTTGTTGTTGTTGTTGTTTTTTGTTTTGAGTTCAGTGTTTATTATTTTTTTCATTTTGCTTTTTTACATTTTGTTGTTGTATTTTCTCTATTTTATGTTTTATATTTTACATTTCATTATTATTATTATTATTATTATTATTATTATTATCATTATTATTTTTTTATCATTATCATTATTATTATCATTGGTATTATTATTATTATCATTATCATCTTTATCATTATTATCATTATTATTATCATTTATCTATCTATTTATCTATTTCCTTTGCGCATGAACGGAAACTGGAATTTACATTTACGTCCCCAAATGCCGGAAAAGTGTCCCTCCTCTCTCCCTCCCTCCTCTCTCTCCCTCCTCCCTCCCTCCTCCCTCCCTCCTCTCCCTCCCTCCTCTCCCTCTCTCCTCTCTCCATTCCTCTCCCTCCCTCCTCTCCCTCCTTCCTCCCTCCCTCCCTCCTCCCTCCCTCCTCTCCCTCCCTCCTCTCTCCATTCCTCCAAACACGGCACACATTCACACACTCAGGAACCACGAACCACTCGCTCTCCTCTTATAACTCCAACAACCACGCAAGTACCAGGCACCCGGCGTCCTAATGGCACCGAGAACCAGGTGCCAGGTGCCAGATTACTTCCATTATCATTACCATTAACATGCCCCTTGAAAAAGCTCTAATTTGCGTGGAATTTATGGAAGAGCGGACCGATTCCTGAGGGAGCTGAGTGGCGGGAATAAGGACTGATGATGGAAGTTATTTTTGAGGTATTGATGCTATTTATGCGGTCAAGAGCAAAGAAGGGAAGAGAGAGAAAGAGAGAGAGAGAGAGAGAGAGAGAGAGAGAGAGAGAGAGAGAGAGAGAGAGAGAGAGAGAGAGAGAGAGAGAGAGAGAGAGAGAGAGAGAGAGACACACACACACACACACACACACACACAGAGAGAGAGAGAGAGAGAGAGAGAGAGAGAGAGAGAGAGAGAGAGAGAGAGAGAGAGAGAGAGAGAGAGAGAGAGAGAGAAAGACACACACACACACACACACACACACACAGAGAGAGAGAGAGAGAGAGAGAGAGAGAGAGAGAGAGACACACACACACACACACACACACACACACACAGAGAGAGAGAGAGAGAGAGAGAGAGAGAGAGAGAGAGAGAGAGAGAGAGAGAGAGAGAGAGATTGAGACACACACACACACACACACACACACACACACACACACACACACACACACACACACACAGAGAGAGAGAGAGAGAGAGAGAGAGAGAGAGAGAGAGAGAGAGAGAGAGAGAGAGAGAGAGAAAGACACACACACACACACACACACACACACACACACACACACACACACACAGAGAGAGAGAGAGAGAGAGAGAGAGAGAGAGAGAGAGAGAGAGAGAGAGAGAGTGAGAGATAAAGGAGAAAGAAAGGGAGAGAGAAAGATAGAGAGAACATTTATTTTCCCAATTAGAAAGCTAAAGTAATGACATTTATCTCTCTCTATATACACACAACCTCTTACCTTGTCTATTTATTTTTTATTTCGATATCCGACAAACAGAATTATTTTGTGTTTTCCCCGAGGCATAAAAAGTTTTTGAAAAGCTGTCTAGAGAGACTCAGATACTTGGAAATCTTGGTACACAGTCTAATCCCATTATATCTACAACAGGAATTTCTTAAGAAACCATAAAAGGTTCCTTAACTTCTTTCAGAAAAAAAGAAAGAAATATATACATTGTTTATCAATTTATCAATCAATCTATCTGTCTATTTATGTCAGTCTATCTATAACTATCTATACACACACACACACACACACATAGACACACACACACACACACACACACACACACACACACACACAAACACACATATATACACACACACACACACACACACACACACACACACTCATATCCATCTATCTATATATATATACATATATGTAAATGTATGTGTGTGTGTGTGTGTGTGTGTGTGTGTGTGTGTGTGTGTGTGTGTGTGTGTGTGTGTGTGTGTGTGTGTGTGTGTGTGTGTGTGTGTG
>NC_061839.1:4998868-5017005 GCF_019202785.1 Penaeus chinensis
TCTTTATTAAATTGTGAAAATAGTTAAGGTATAAATAGTGTTTGTTTCTTGTTCTTTCTGTTGCTGATGAGTTATGACAAAGTTTTTAATTTTTATTTGGAGTCATGACAAAATTGTTGTTTTAATTTGGTTTTATGACAAAGTTGTTGTTTATTTAGAGTTATGATTTTTGTTTTTAATTTGAAGTTATGACAAAGTATTTGTTTAAGTTTTTTTTTAAGTTATGACAAAGTTGTTTTTATTTGGAGTCATGACAAAATTCTTGTTTTTATTTGGAGTCATGACAAAATTCTTGTTTTTATTTGGTTTTATGACAAAGTTGTATATTTGGAGTTATATAAGTTGCTCTCAGAAATATGGATAGTTTAGGCTGTTGAAACTTTATCAAAATTTTGATTATTACAAGTAACAATTGCAATAGAAAGAAATGATTGTAAATAAGTGAATATATAAAACTAAACAATAATAAAAGTTCAGAAATGAAAGAAAATAAGATAATATAAAGGCATGAAAAATGACTTTAAGAAAAAAAAAAAAAAGTTTTACAAAGAAATTTCCAAGAATGCACAAAGAAAATCAAACAATGGGTTGTGCAATCTGCCATTGCTACTGCACATTCATTACCGTAATTAGCATGCAGTTTGATTCAATTGATAAAAGAATTTTGAATTGATTTACATACCTTCTGAGGGCCGGCAGTCATGTGTTTACTTTTGTAATCAAGAGTCTTTTGTTAATGAGAAATTAGGTAGATGTAGAGATTCACATAACTTTTAGTGTTTCTGTACACTACAGTGTATATATATATATATATATATATATATATATATATATACAGACACACACACACACACACACACACACACACACACACATATATATATATATATATATATATATATATATATATATATATTCATATATATGTATAGATATATATATGTATGTGTGCACTAAACATTTAACACTAAGTAAAGTACATTTTATGTATTTTGAATAATGACAATAATAATGCCTCAGTCTAGGATCGAATGCTTTTAACACAGACACACTAACATATGATTCAAATGATACCCGAGTCATAAACGTTTTCTAAGACCATGTTACGTAAAAGAAAAAAAGAAAAAAAAAAAAAAAAAAAAAAAGGAATAGAAAGAAAGCCTGATGTTAGGATTAAGAAAACTTAACAGAATAAAGTGAAGGCTAGACGAAAGGGAATTAAAATGAAAAAGAAATGAAAAAGAAATGTCAATGTTTATATATCTGTCTATCTGTCTGTCTATCTGTTTGCCAATCTGTCTATCTATTTGTATGCCCATCTATCTATCTATTTATTCATCTGTCTACCTATATATCTATCTATCTATTTATCTGCCCTTCCAATTGTCTTTCTGTCTGTCTGTCTAATGATAATAACAATGACAATATTAATAATGATAATAATGATAATGATGGTAATGATGATAATGATAATAATGATAATCATTATATTTATTATTATTATTATTGTTGTTCTTATTATTATTGTTATCATTATTAGCGTTATTATTATTATTATTATTATTATGATTATTATCATTATGATTATTATTACTATTATTATTATTATTATTATTATTGTTATTATTATTATCATTATTATTATCATTATTATTATTATTATTATTATTATTATTATTATTATTATTATTATTATTATTATTATTATTATCATTATTATTATTATCATTATTATTATTATCATTATCGTCGTTGTTGTTATCATTATTACGATCATCCTCATTATCACCACCATGAATATAATCATGATTATTGTGATTATCTTTACTACCTTTACTTCTCTCTTTATCATCAGTATCATTATTGATATTTTTATATTTTCATTATTATTACCACTTCTTTCACATTTTAAAATCTTTCACCTTTGTACTATTGCCATCATTATTACTTTGCCCTTTGTCGTCATTCTTGGTAACAGATATTTATTTATTCATATTTTTTTAAATTATTCATTTCATTCCAACTATTCCAAGAGCGTTTGTTCTAGATCGACGTTATAAACAATTTTCAGACGTAACATTTTTTTTTTTTCCAAGTTATCCTCCTTAACTTTAACTCTATAACTCCAAGTTCTCTATAACTCCAAGTTCTCTATAACTCCAAGTTCTCTATAACTCCAAGTTCTCTATAACTCCAAGTTCTCTATAACTCCAAGTTCTCTATAACTCCAAGTTCTCTATAACTCCAAGTTCTCTATAACTCCAAGTTCTCTATAACTAACTTCAAGTTTTCTATAACTTAAAGTTCTCTATAACTTCAAATTCTCCTCCTGTTCTCCACACTCTTTCAAACTCCGTTGTCAAAGGGCGCTGAAGTGTTCAATAAGTGTTCATATAGTTGGCACTGAGCCGTCTCCTCCCTGGCACTCGCCCTTCCAACATGGGTGATGATATTACCTTTCCTTGTGGCACGTTTTGAAATCTTATAGAGCACGCCAGTCAGTCTGCAGTATTGTATCTTTATCTAGATTAGTTTGTCTTAAATACTGGACATCACAGCATCACAGGAGGTTTAGTTCTTAGAGAATTGTTATAATAAAAGAAAATTATTATTCTCTACGGAAGGTGGAAGCATGTTGTTGTTTGGTTGTGATGATGTACATGTTAGGTCTCCGTGTGTGGTTTGTATAGTGTAAAATCTGGTTTGGATTCTGGTTTTCGACTGCAAGAAATATTCTGAGGTGAAGACGTTGCTAACTAGCCTCACTATTTTTTTTTTCTCATGCTGTTCATCTTTTACCTTGGTGATATTGGAAGGATATTAAATGGAACTTGGAAAACATAATCAAAAAGTTATATATTCATATAGTGAACACACACACACACACACACACACACACACACACACACACACACACACACACACACACACACACACACACACACACACACACACACACATATATATATATATATATATATATATATATATATATACATATACATATATACATACACACACATATTCGTATACATAAATAGATAGATAGGTGAATAGATAGAAAGATAGATTGTTATGGATATAGATATATGCATCCACACTCACACATATGTCTGTGTTTATACGTAAATGCAGGCATAGATAGTTTGATAGATATAGATAGACAGACAGATAGATAGATAAATAGAAAGATTGGTAGATAGATGAATAGATGAGTAGATCAATAAATACATAGAGTTTGATAGAGATACAGGAATATATATATATATATATATATATATATATATATATATATATATATATATAGATGTAAACACAGAAAGAGATATAAATATAGATAAGGACATATATAGATATAGATAGCTACATATATCTAAATATATATCTAGATAGGCAGGTAGATAGAAAGAGTTTGTTTTTGTTTTCCGTTTTTGTTTGTTTGTTTGTTTGACTCTCTCTCTCTCTCTCTCTCTCTCTCTCTCTCTCCTTCTATCCTCTCTTCCTTCTCCTCTTCTCCTTCCCTGCTTTCTTCCTGCTTTCCATCCCTTCCCTCTTTCTTCTCCTTCTTTCCTTTCCTTTCCTTTCCCTCTTCCCTTCCTTCTATCTCCCAGCACCTAATCAACAAACAAACTGGAAAGATATATATATATATATATATGTATATATATAAAGAGAAAGAGAGAGAGAGAGAGAGAGAGAGAGAGAGAGAGAGAGAGAGAGAGAGAGAGAGAGAGAGAGAGAGAGAGAGAGAGAGAGAGAAGAGAGAGAGAGAGAGAGAGAGAGAGAGAGAGAGAGAGAAAGAAAGAGAGAGAGAAAAAAAGAAAGAGAGAAAGAAAGAGAGAGAAAGAAAGAAAGAAAGAGAGAGAGAGAGATAGTGAGAGAGAGAGAGAGAGAGAGAGAGAGAGAGAGAGAGAGAGAGAGAGAAAGAGTCAGACGACTATATGTAGATGCGAGCTCAGTCCAAATGGCAAATGTTGCAACATCGGATACTAACGATGAAGTCCTTTGCAATAACGATAGAAGTAGGTGCAATCTCAGGCGTCGGGGAATCAGCCTATTATCACATCGCCCTATTTCATTTATCTGTCTTTTTGCTTTTTTCCTGTTTATCTTTTTATTTCTTTCTGTTGATAATCTTTTCCTTTTGTCATTTTCTAATATCTATATCTTTTTTTTTTCGCTGTTTTATTTCCATGTATTTCATTCTTTTTCTTCTCTGTATTCCTCGTCCTATTATTTTGTTTCCTTATTTTCCCCTATTTTTTATTTTCCTATTTGCCCTCCCCCCCCCCCCCCCCATTCACCCCTATTTGCTTCCCCTATTTTCCCCTATGCCTTTATTCATCTATATTTTCTCCTCGATTCGTCTCTATTTTCTTCCCTCATTCAATATTTTTTTTCCTTTATTCATTTCCTAATTTCTTTCTTTATTTCTTTCCCTTGTTTTCTTCCCCTATTTTCCACAACTTTCTTTCCCTATTTTTTTTTTCCTTATTTTCTTCCCTGTTATCTCTTTATCATCCTCTATTTTCTTCCCCTGTTTTCCCCTATTTTTTCCATTATTCATGGTTATTTTCTTCCCCCATTCCTTCCCCCCCATCCCCAATTTACTGGCCTTAATATCCCCTATTAATTTTCTTTCAATCTCCATCTGTATTTTCTTCCACATTCACCCTTATTTTCTTCTCCTTTTCATCCCTATTTTTACCCCAATTCACCCCTATTTTATTCCCCCATTCCCCCGTATTTCCCCCCAATTATCCTCTATTTTCTTCCCCTATTTCCCCCTGTTTTCTCCTCTTATTCATCCCTATTTTTAAGTGAAATAAGCCAGCGCCAGCTTTCAATGACGTCGATTCGCCTTATCATTATTATATTCCCAATTAAAGAGAGTAATTTCAGATATACCATGACTTCACAAGTTTATCTAATATCATACGACACTCTGCTGGGCCACTCGACACCAACTGACACTCCTTGACAACACCTGACACTACTCGACACCACTCGGCAGCCAGATGGGAAGGAATGTTGATCGCGATAGAAAGTTTCATGTGTGTATGTTGCACAGTGCCCCTAACCCCCTACCCCCCAACCCCCCTCCTCCTCCGCTCTAACCCTCCCTACCCCTCTCAGCCTCTTACCACGATTCCAACCCCCCCTCTCCCCTCCTCTACCCTCCCTCCCCACCCAGGAATATGCTCCATTACACCCCCACTCTCTGTCTCACAGCTCTTGCCCCCCTTCCCCCTCCCCCTCGCCCGCCCCTCTATCGCCATTGTCGCTTCCAGCTTGCAACTAGAGATTTCAATGAACGTCTTGTTTGTGGGCGTGACTGTTTGTTGCTTTATTGCATGATGCATCACTTACAGGCATACGTACGTACATGTTACTTGCATGTTTGGATACACAGATATACACACAAACATACGCACACACAGATACACACACACATACACACATACCAAAACACAATCATACAAAAACACAAACATACACACACACACACACACACACACACTACAACCCAGAACGAAACCAACATACCTCCCTCTTTAACACAAACACAAACACACAACATACCCCCCCACCCCCATCTTCCTCACCCTGTCTCTCCCTAACACAAATCACAAAACACTTAAACCGTATCACCACATTGTATTAATACAGCTCCTTCACTCGCCTCCCAGTGCTAATAATCATGATCTCTGAATGATTAAAAGCAGTGCCTGGCCCCCCCTTCCCTTGTGGTTCGCTGGCAAATGCACACTAGCAGTTATTATTATTTTTTTTTCTTTTTCGAAATTAATTAGGTTTCTTGTCCCGTGTTTTGGTGGTCCCGAAAGAGAAGGGGAAAGAAGGGGAAAGAATGGGGAGAGGGTAGGGAGGAAAGAGGAGAGGGAAGGGTGGAGAGGGAAGAGGGAAGGGAAGACGAAAGGGAAGAGGAAAGGGAAGAGGAAAAGGGAAGGAAGGAGAGGAAAAGATAAGAAAAGAAAAGAAAGAGGATATTGATATCATTTATTTAACCAATATACATATATACAAAAATATACACTGTTTGAAATAAATTAATGAAATTAGAATGGCCGAGCCTCTTCAGAACAAAAGCTCTCTTAAGGGGGCACCTTGTTATATGGGCATTAATGTATATTTACAGTCCTTGGTCATTATTTCCCGCGCTGGTGGGATCGAGACGATTTCACTAAGGAACACAAAAATATGCAGTGTAAGATTTATAACGAAGAAGAGACTAGTAAATCGACACACACACACACACATACACACACATACATACACACACACACACACACACACACACACACACACACACACACACACACACACACACACACACACACACATATATATATATATATATACACATACCTACAGATATAAACACGCACATACATATATACATATGCAAATTAGCTCTTATCTCATATTTATGCGTCAGAATTCATCCTAACATATGTAATAAATGGGCCTTTAAGGATTTTTTTAAAGTGAAAGTAGATGTGAGGCAGATTATTCCGTACATTTACACGATGATATAATGTATATGATATAAAATACTTGTGTTTGAAGGAGGAAAGGGGAGAGAAGGAAGGGGTGGGGGGTGGGGGGAGGGGAGAGAAGGAAGGGGTGGGCGGTAGGGGGAGGGGAGAGAAGGAAGGGGTGGGGGGTGGGGGGGAGGGGAGAGAAGGAAGGGGTGGGCGGTAGGGGGAGGGGAGAGAAGGAAGGGGTGGGGGGTGGGGGGAGGGGAGAGAAGGAAGGGCTGGGTGGTAGGGGGAGGGGAGAGAAGGAAGGGGTGGGGGGTGGGGGTGGGGGGAGGGAAGATATAAATAAGAGAGGAAATAGGATTGAAGGAGAGGGAAGGGGGGGGGGGTGGAGACGGGAGGGTAGGGAGGGAGGAGTTGAGAGGGAAGGGAAGCACAGAGAGGGGGGGAAAAGGAGAAAGAAGGGGAGAGAAAGACGAAAGGAGAGGGGAAGTTAGGGGAAGTTAATTACTCCTTCTTTCCTCCTCCTCCTTTCACCTCTCCCCTATACTTCTCCTCCTCCACATCCCTCCTTTTCGTTCCTACTCATGCTCCTCCTTCTTCGCCCCTCCTCCCCCTCCTTCTCCTCTTCCTCTTCCTCCTCCTCCTCCTCCTCCCCACCTTCGCCCCTCCTCCTCCTCCACCTTCTACTCCCTTTTCGCCACTCCCCCCTCCTCCTCCTCCCCCTTCCAGCCCCACCTCCTCCTCCTCCCCCTTCCATCCCGCCACCTCATTCTCCCACCTCCTCCTCCTGCTCCTCCTCCTCCTCCCCTTCCATTCCCCCACCTCTTTCTCCCCCACCTCCTCCTCCTCCTCCTCCTCTTCCCTCCCCCTTCCATCCCGCCACCTCTTTCTCCCCCACCTCCTCCTCCTCCTCCTCCTCCCCTTCCATCCCGCCACCTCATTCTCCCCCACCTTCTCCTCCTCCTCCCCTTCCATTCCCCCACCTCTTTCTCCCCTCGCCATATTAAAGAGCATCTGGCGAGGGGTCCGAAACGGCGGAATCGAGAGGGACGGAATGCAGGCGCTTACACCTCGCTATAACCATCATGAGCCCCGTTACTTCAATCAGACCACCAGCAGCTGCGCGCGAAGGGACGAGACGAGACGAGACGAGACGAGACGAGACGAGACGAGACGAGACGAGACGAGACGAGACCGACGTGGTGGCGGTTCAGTGTTTGCCGTCGATCGGAGCTTCCGTCGCGAGGTTTCGGGTCGAGAGGTTCGAAGCGGTTGGTTTGAGGGACGCGAGGAAGGCGAATGGGGGAGGGGGAGTGGGGGAGGGGAGAAGGGGGGTGGGGGGAGGAGGTGGAGGAGGATGGGGAAAAGGGGGGGGGGGAGGAGGAGGAGGAGGAGGAGGAGGAGGAGGAGGAGGAGAAAGAGGGGCCTTCGAAGTGATTGATAGAAAGACGCGAGGAAGGCGAATGGGGGTGGAGGAGGGGGGGAGGAGGAAGATGAGGAGGAGGAGGAGAAGAAGGAGGACTTTCGAAGTGATTGGTAGAAAGACACATGGAAGGCGAAAGGAAGGGGGGGGGGGGGTTATAGCTAGACGAAACACAAATCCAAATAAAAAAGATAGGGTGAGATGGTGTAACATGAAAATACGTGAACAATTATATATATCATAATTCCGTACATACACAGACACATACATGCATGTATACAAACACACACATACACACACACAGGCACACACACACACACACACACATACACACACACATCACACACACACACACACACACACACACACACAAACACACTTATACATCCATCCATCCATCCATTCCTTTGCACACATTTATTTCTCAACTTATCAAACCAACATTGGTCTAATTACCTGTGACATTCGCTTTATTTCTCCTTCGCTCTCCAGAGACACCACGATAATGTTTGATGAGACGCAACTGCATCAATAAATTGCAAGAATAATGGCGTTTCGTAAGCTGGGTTCATGGAATTGAACGGTACTGATGCTGTTTTGCACGAGATGATATCAGGGGAAGGAATTGAGAGAGAGAGAGAGAGAGAAATGGCTAATCGGAACTGTTTGTTGTTTGTTAGTTGGTATGTTTGTCTGTGTGTTTGTCTGTCTGTTTCACTCTCTCTCTCTCTCTTTCTTTCTCTCTCTCTCTCTCTCTCTCTCTCTCTCTCTCTTCTCTCTCTCTCTCTCTCTCTCTTTATCTCTCTCGCTCTCTCTCTCTCTCTCTCTCTCTCTCTCTCTCTCTCTCTCTCTCTCTCTCTCTCTCTCTCTCTCTCTCTCTCTCTCTCTCTCTCTCTCTCTCTCTCTCTCTCTCTCTCTCTCTCTCTCTCTCTCTCTCTCTCTCTCTCTCTCTCTCTCTCTCTCTCTCTCTCTCTCTCTCTCTCTCTCTCTCTCTCTCTCTCTCTCTCTCTCTCTCTCTCTCTCTCTCTCTCTCTCTCTCTCTCTCTCTCTCTCTCTCTCTCTCTCTCTCTCTCTCTCTCTCTCTCTCTCTCTCTCTCTCTCTCTCTCTCTCTTTTTGTCTCTCTATCTCTCCGCCTGTCTGTCTGTCTGTCTCTTTCTCTCTGTCTTTCTGTCTGTCTATCTATCTCTCTGTCTATCTGTCTACCTATCTATCTATCTATCTATTTACCTATCTATCTATCTCTATCTATATATTTATCGGTCTATCTATATGTATATACATACATATATACATATATGAATGTATGTATATATGTATATATATGTATATGCACACACACACACACACACACACACACACACACACACACACACACACACATACACACACATATATGTATATATATATATATATATATATGTATATATATATATATATATATATACATATATATATATACATACATATATACATATATATATACATATATATATATATGTATATTTATATTTAATATATATATATATATATATATATACACACATATTCCCCAAAAATGCCCACCCCCCCTACCAAAAAAAAAAAGAAAAGGAAAACTGTGCCATTCAAAAACATTTGAGAATCTTCCCCAATCAATGCACAGCGTAGTCTCAACTTGCAAATTGCAATCCCTGTCTTCATTTGCCGCGAAGGAAAGGGAAGCCACTTCGTCACACGTGCAATAAGACTGTATTGAATTGCACTGATCTTGCAAGCCCAGACTTTTGTTTTCTGTGAAAGGGAAGCTGTTGTATCTGTTTTGATTAGTTAGATAGGATGCAATGTTGTTGTTGATATTGTTATCATTATTATTTTTATCATTTTTGTTATCATTATTATTTTTATCATTTTTGTTATCATTACTATTGTCATTGGTTTTGTTATTATTATTGTTATCATTATTATTAGTGTAATTAGTGTTACTATTATTATCTTTATAATTATTATTAATAATATCATTATCATTATTATCATTATCATCATTATCGTTAGTAGTAGTATCATGATTATTACTATTATGATGATAATTATCATCATCTTCATCTACGTCGGCATCATCGCGTCCTCATTATAATATCATCATAATTTTCACTTTCATCAATTTAAAAATGGTTATCACAGTCCAACCTTGTCCTATTTGTTTTTTCTGTTTTTAATTAATTAATTCATTTATTTATCTATTTATTCTTTAAAGTAATTGCCCCGTCTATCTAACGTTATTCGATCTATTAATTTCTTACTTTCAGTAGCTATCTCTGTCTGCCTGTCTGTCTGTCTCTCTTTCTCCCTCCCTCTCTCTCTCTCCCTCTCCCTCTCGCTCTCTCTCTCTCCCCCCCTCTCTCTCTCTCTCTCTCTCTCTCTCTCTCTCTCTCTCTCTCTTTCAGTAGCTTCCTCTGCCTGTCTGTCTGTTATCTCTCTTTCTCCCTCCCTCTCTCTCCCTCTCTCTTTCTCTTTCTCCATTTTGTTTATTTTTTTCTTCTACAGTTACACCTTTAACAATAGTCTTGTGTTGAATTCATTGTCCTATTATTCATATCAACATTTCTTGAAATGATGAAACGATGCTGTTAAATATATTAGTATCATGGTACTTCGTCAATTACAACTTTGTGTGTTATGCATATTCATTTGCCTCCCTTCTCTTTCCTTTTCATTTCTTTTCTTATGTCCCTTACTTCCCCTTTTAAAATTTCCCCTCATCCTCCCTCTCTCACTTCCCCTTACGTCTTTCTCTTCCTGTGAAAATCTCCCTTGTTTACCTCTTCCCCCCTATACTCTAACGGTTAATAATTCTTCTCTCCCTTAAACATTCGCACATTCCCTCTTTAACTCTTTTCTTTGCTCTCCTCTAAGTTCCCCTTATTTTTCATCTTTTGTCTCCTTTTTTAATCCTTTCTCCATCCTCCTCCTCCTGTTCCTTGTCTCCCTTAGTCTTTCCTCAATCCTTATTTACTGTCTTTCCACTCTCTCCTCTTTACGTTACTACCCTCTCCCCTCCTCTCTCCTCTCTCCGCTCCTCTAACTCTCCAACCCCTTTACATCAACACCTTACCCCTCCCCGCTAACCCATTCTTCACCCTCACCCCCTCCCTCCCTTATACACCGCCCCTCACTCTTCCCTCACCACCACCTTATCCCCTCCTCCCCATCCCGCTCTCTCTATCCTTCCCTCACCCCCTCCATTTAACCCCCTCCCACCAACCAACTTCCCCCACTCCTCCCCCACCCCTTCCCCAACCCCTCACTCCCTCACCCCCCCTCACCACACCTCCTCACCCCCTCATCTCCCCTCATCTTCAGAAATGAGTCGACTGTCTCCGCTACACTACCTTGTCAGCCTCTGCGAGCTTGTGTATCTATATGCAGATTGGAGTGTCTTGCATGCTAAATATCACAGCAGCTGAGTCGGATTCGTGACGCTGCTGTTTGTTAACACCTGAGCCCCCTGCCTAACACTGGCGCGATGACTAAGATTGTGTTATATGATAGAGAATGTGATAGAGAGAATAGAGCTATCTGAAGGGCGAATGGGTGTGGAGGAGGGGACAAAGAGGTAGGAAAGGAGGGGAGTTATTTGATAAAGGAAAATGGAGAGAGGGGAAAGGGAGAGGGGAGGAGGGAAGGAGGGGAAGGAAGGCAAAGGTGGTGGGGGAAGTGCAGGGGAAAGGGAGGAGGAGGGAGAGGTGAGAAGGGTGGATAGAGGAAAAGAGGAAACAGGAGAAGGAGTGATGTTTAGAGCAAGGGACAGTGTCACACGCATACAAGCATGCACACGTATAAACTGTATGCACATCTATCTATCTCTATAGCTATTTATGTAGAATCTGAGACTTAGAGAGAAAGAGCGAGTGAGATAGATAGATTGATAAGAAGATTAATATATATATATATATATACATATATATATATATATATATATATATATATATATATATATATATATGTACACACACACACACAACACACACACACACACACACACACACACACATATATATATATATATATAGAGAGAGAGAGAGAGATAGAGAGAAAGAGAAAGAAAGAAACCGAGAGAAAGGAAAGAGAAAGAGACACAGATATACAAATGGATAAAAAAAAAAAAAAAAAAAAACACACACACAAAAAAAAAAAGATTACCTCTACAAACGCCTCCCACTCACCCCCTCACAAATCTATGCAACATAAAGCAACATGAGCAACAATCTTATGATCTCAGGTCCCATTGCATTCCTTCTCGCTGGGTGCAAATTCGTACAAATTCTCAGCTGCGTCGGAATCAAGTATTTCATTCGAAACGCAATTTGCATTTTGTACATGAGCTGCAAGTCATGTTATGGATATTACTGGTCAACGCGGGGAGGTCGCGGGTCGTGTATTTGTATGTATTGATCAAAATGTTTTTGGTTTTTGGATGTGTCTGGTTATTTATGTAATTGTTCGTGTGTTTGTTTGTCTTTAGATGTGTTTAGGTATCTGTTCGTATCTCTTTTACTTTCGTTCTCTTTTAGTATCTATATGTCTGTCTGTCTGTCTCTGTCTCTCTTTTTCTATCTGTTTCTCACTCGTGCACACACACACACACACACACGCTTCACACACTAGTACACACACACACAAGCGCGTGCGCGCGCGCGCGCTTCACACACTAACACAGACACACACACACACACGCTTCACACACTAACACACACACACACGCGCGTGCGCGCGCTTCACACACTAACACACACGCGCGCGCGCGCGCGCTTCACACACTAACACACACACACACACACGCGCGCGCTTCACACACTAACACACACACACACACACACACACATACACACACATACACACACACGCATACGCACACACGCATACACACGTATATAAACACATTCACAAAGGAAAATCACAGCTAAAGGATTTTTTTTTTTTTTTTTTAGTTTATTTTAGTTTTTAGTTTTGTCATAGATATACAACAGTTCTATCGTTTTTTTCCCCTCTTTCCTCTTGGGTCGACATCGGTCATGGAAAGCGAGAGACAGAGGTCGTCTGTGGAAATGGCAGCTTTCATTTCCCTCTGATATTATTTTCTTAGCTTTCTTTCGGATGTCTCTCTCTCTCTCTTTCTGCTATTTTTTTTTTTATCAGTTTTGTTTATTTGTCATGTTACATCCTTCTCTTATTTTCTTTCTCTTTTGGTCTTTGTCTTTCTCCATTTCTGTGTCTCTCTATTTTTTGTTTTATTTCAATCTATGTATTTTTCGTCATTTCTCTTTGATTCTATCTATTTTTTCTCTATTTCTCCACTCTCTTCCTTGGTCAAGTTTTCTCTCTGTCTCTAACTCTCTCTGGTTCTACCCTCTCCTTCTCTCTTTCGTTCCCTTTCTCTTTCTATCTCTTTTTCCTTTCCCTTTCTCTCTCCGTTCCTATCTTTCCCTTCCCCCTCCTTCCTCTTTCTCTCTCCGCCCCTATCTTTCTCTCTCTCTCATCAATGCAGCACGAAATTAGCATCAACCCCCCCCCCCCCCCCGGCCCTCTGCAGCAGCTGATCACATTTGTTCCTCCCTCGACTCTCGTGATCAAGACAGACTGTCATGAAGAAGGTCATGAGACGCTCCTTGCCTTGGTCATGAGTTCCTTGGCCTAGTCATGAGCTGTGAGCGAGAAGTTTGACCATGCACTTTGCTCGCCATGGCCATACGCCCCTTGGTTGGGTCATGAGCTCTTTGGATTGGCCGGGAACTCTTTGGATTGGCCATGAGGGTCTTGTGTTGCCATGAGTTTCTTGGTTTGATCATGATATCCATGCCTTGTCCATGGGCTCCTCTATACCATGCGCACTTTGCCATGGCATTAAGTCCTTGCATTGGCTATAATCTTCTCGTCTTTTCCATGACCTTGTCTTGTCATGAGCTCCTCGCCCTAGTCATGAGCTCAGTGCCTTGGTCTTATGATCTTCCCCGACGCAGCTGCTCGTCTTGGCGCAGCGGAAATGGTTCAAATATCTAATTATGCAGCTGCCTTGTTCTCGCTTCACCGTCAGCGACAACTGGCGAGCCAATGAACCATTGTTTTCGGAGCTTCATTTGTTAGATGAAAGTCAGTTCTCAAAGGCTTATTAATAGAGACCGATGCTGGAGGAATGATTTTTTTTATTAATATTATCCGGAGAAGAAAAGAGTGAGATACTTTTTCTTCATTTCTTTTTTTTAATTTCTCTTTTGCTTATGCATTCACGTACATAACCTTTCTTTATTAAATCAGTATCGTAAAGGAATCGAAACAGTTGCTTCACGAAGGCAATGTTGTGGGTGTTCTGTGTTCTTAATAACTTTTATCGACGCAACTCTTAAATAAAAGTGATGTAACACTACCAGCGTTGTTAACTTTGTAACCGTGATCATTCTTGCGTTTAATATTCACTCCCGGAACGAAAGGTGTTCTTAAAGACATCTAGTATGCGTGGAGAGATGTGAATATATTATCATTTGTTGATCTGTTTATCAATCCGTTTTACTAATCTATTTTCTTTCTTTCTTTCTTTACTCATTATTGTTTATTTATTTATTTATGTATTTATTCATCCGCTATTTCTTTCATATATGCATTCATTGATTCATTAGTAAGGAGTAGTTTCATACGCGAGTATTTTTTTAAAATTCTCGCTTTCTCTTGTTTTCGTATATAATTCTCAATTTCTTGTCTTTGTTTCCTCGAGGATCATCACCGAAACTAGAAGATGAACGTTGGAAATGAACTGCGATCATTAACATTACGTTTGCTCGACACTCGAATGCATGTTGCAAGTGGATTGCTATGTGACCTGGTGAAGTTGCAAGGGATGTGTGACTTCGTACTTGATTTTAGTTACAAGGCATATTTGTGGAGGCGTGTTATTTTTTTCTTTTAATTGTTCCTTAATTTTTTTGCGTGGTATTTATATATAAACGCACGTGTACATGTCAATTTTTCTCTCTCTCTGTTTTATTATTATTATTATTATTATTATTATTATTATTATTATTATTATTACTATTATTATTATTATCACTTTTATTGTTATTATTATTATTATAATTGTTATTGTCATTATTATTGTTATTGTTATTATTGTTATTATTATTATTATTATTTGTGTTTCTTTTTCTTTCATTATCACTCTCTATCTCTCTGTTCCTATGTGTGTGTGTGTGTTTCTCTCTCTCTTGCTATGTCTGTCATCTTCTCTCTCTCTCTCTCTCTCTCTCTCTCTCTCTCTCTCTCTCTCTCTCTCTCTCTCTCTCTCTCTCTCTCTCTCTCTCAATCTATCTATCTGTCTATCTCTTTGTCTGTCTCTATGTCTTTTTCTATGTTTGTCTGTCTGCCTGTCTGTCTCTTTTTTCTAAGTCTGTCTGTCAGTCTGTCTGTCTCTTTTTCTATGTCTGTCTGTCTGTCTGACTGTCTCTTTTCCAATGTCTGTCTGTCTGTCTCTTTTTCTATGTCTGTCTGTCTTCTGTCTGCCTGCCTGTCTCTCTCTCTCTCTCTCTCCTTCTCTTCAACAATATACACTTATTCGCGGGACATTAAAGCCAAAGACATAAAATAAAGATTGTATAAAAAAAAAAAAAAAAAAAAAAAAATACAGGGATGAGGCAGCTGAGGGTCGCAGGCAAGGATCAAGTTCCGTATACAAGATAAAGCTTTGATAAAAGATAAAGCTCCTTTCTCAATGGCTGCGTCGATGATAACGAGTGAATTCTTAAAACGAAAGAAAAAAATTAATCTTTCTTTAAGGGCGTTTGCGGATACACAAAAGGGTATTGATTCATATCTGATGGAACTTTTTCTTCTCTTTTTTTTTTATTATTGAAGTCTTACGTAAACAGATTCCACCTGCTATTGCCTGTAAGCGTGGTTCATAATTATGATCATATATGTGTTTTGGTTAGGAAAAAAAAATGTTTTCTTTGGTCTTGTGGGTTCAGATGATTGTGATGTTGCATGTTCGTTGCAAAATGTGTGTTTAGAGTCTTAGGATGAACATACATGTAGGCATAGGGATGTTTATCTGTCACTCTTTGTGGCCTTGTATATGCCTGATCCCGTTCTGTCTGACCGTATCTGTGTCAGTCTGCCTATGTCTGTATATGTCTGTCTGTCTGTTTGTCTGTCTATCTGTCTGTCTGCTTCTCTTACTCCCTCATCCTCTCCCTCTCACCCCCCCTCTCTCTCTCTCTCTCTCCCGCCCCTCATCATCTGCCTCTCACTCCATCTCTCTCTCTCTCTATCTCTCCCCCCCCCCCTCCCCGTCTCTCTCCCGCCCCCCATCATCTGCCTCTCACTCCATCTCTCTCTCTATCTATCTCTCTATATCTCCCTCCCCCCCTCCCCGTCTCCCTCCCCCCCCCTCTCTTCTCTCTCTCTCTCTCTCTCTCTCTCTCTCTCTCTCTCTCTCTCTCTCCCCAAACACGGCGCTCGAATTGACCGTTATTCTCGTCCGGGCCCACACTTTCTCCGTTATGTAGAGAGAAGCATGACAAGCAGCTGATGATGAGAATAACTATGCTTGTAGTTTCACCTCATGATGTTAAGATTATCTGAATGTATAAGAAAAAATACAAATATTATTAGTTGTATTTACATGAAAAAAAATAAAAAAAATAAAAAATAATAATAAAAGAATGAAAAGGAAGGATAAAAAAATAAAAAAGGAGAAAAAGGCAAAATTTAAGAGGAAAAATTAAAGAGTTAAATGACTGTGTTTTCGTTGCTGACTATTGCAGTTCTGTACAAAAAAAAAAAAAAAAAAAAAAAAAAAAAAAAAAAAAAAAAAAAAAAAAAAAAAAAAAACCGAAAAAAAAACAGTATTTACTTTTTATGATTATGATGCCATGTAATTAGTTCAAAGTGCCAGCAGTTTATTATTTGATTTTTGCAGCATAGCGTCTCTCTCTCTCTGTCTCTCTCTATCACTATCTGTCTGTCTTTGTATACGCTTCTCTCTCTATCACTTTCTCCACTTCGCTCCTTTTCTCTTCCCCAAAGAAAGGATAATGATGAAAAGTTGTTGTTGTTTTCCTCCTCCTCCTCCTCATCATCATCATCATCACCATCATCATCATCATCATCATCACCATCATCATCATCATCATCACCATCATCATCATCATCATCATCATCATCATCATCATCATCATCATCATCATTATCATTATCATTATCATTACCATTATCATTATCATTATCATTATCATTATCATTATCATCATAATCATCTTCATCATCATAACTGTTATCATCATTATTGTTATTATCATTGTTATTAGTATCATTGTTATTATTATCACTGTTACTGTTATTATCATCATTATTTTGATTATTATTGTTATTGTAATTATCATTATTACCATTGTTATTATCACCATTATCAGTACCATTCTTCCTATTATTATCATGTATTATTATTAACATTATATAATCGCAGTTCTAATTTTTGTAGAGAACGTCTTTTAATGTCAGGTCTTCTTTCATTTTTTATTTTATTTTTTATTTTATTTTTTATTCTTGAAACAAAACCGTGTTAAGCAAATGTGAAAATAAACTGATTACCTCTTTAAATAAAATTTAAAGCCTATTGCAACACGTATTCCATGTTGAGTTTTAGGGGATTCAGACAATAGATATTAACTCTGTGGCAACATCCAGCCATATTACACTATTGCAATCTTTAAAAATCAACGGAGCAAAAGTGGATTTTGTCTTCCTTAACTTGACAAAGGAAAGTTTATTGTATATATGAACTTTCATTAACTCTTTCTTTGTTTGAATAATGAGTTTCACTGTCTGGTTGAATTTGGTTATATATTCCTTTATATTATTTCCTGTCTTTGTCTTATTTTAGATATTTTTTCATCATTTTATTTATTTATTGGATCATTATTTCTCGGGATCTATGTGCATAATGTATTTTTTCTCCCTCTCTCTCGCTTTATTGCATTATGTAAGTTCCGTATAATATCTTTATTGCATAATGTATTTTTCGTATAAGTTGCTTAAAATGAAGCCATAGACAATACCTTTCTCGGAATCCCTACGATAACAAGCATCACAAATCCAGAACAGACCAGTTACCGGTGTAAGAAAGCATATTAAATCTATGACCATGGTATTTGGTGTTAAGGCTCTGTACCACGTCTAGAGAATG
>NC_061839.1:5017105-5019605 GCF_019202785.1 Penaeus chinensis
ACAATAGGAGAGTGAAAGGGACAGAAAGAAACGAGGAAACGGGGAGATGTAGATGAAGAAAAGCCTCTGGATTTTATTTAATATCATTTTCTCGCTTAAAAAAAACATTTTCTATACTTATAATATGAATTACCCGTCCTTTCCGCCCTACACCCCCTTAAAAGACACAAAGCGAAAACAAAACAGACATCCTGATAAAGGTGTCAGTGAAACGAATTTAAATCCTCGGAAAAAAAAGGTTTAAATCTTTGAAATAAATGGGTCTCCAGTTCTCGCTCGTTCTATATTGCGGCATCTTTTTCTCGCGTTCCTGTAAATTTGATTCCGTCTATTAAAACACCGTGGAAAAATTATTCTGCAAATGGGTGCACAGTCCAACGTCCTCCCTTCGTCGCTCTGTCTGTCTGCCTGTCTGTCTGTCTGTCAGTCTGTCTGTCTGTCTCTCTTTCGCTCGCTCGCTCTATCGCCCTCTCCTTCTCTCTCTCTCTCTCTCTCTCTCTCTCTCTCTCTCTCTCTCTCTCTCTCTCTCTCCTTTTCTCCTTTCTTCCCTGCCCATCCTCTCTCTCTGTCGCTCTCTCCCTCTCTCTTTCTCTCTCTCGTTCTCCTTTTCTCCTTTCTTCTCTGCCCATCCTCTCTCTCTATCGTTCTCTCTCTCTCTCTTTCTCTCTCTCGTTCTCTCTCTCCCCCCCCTCCCACTCTCTCCTTTTCTCCTTTCTTCCCTGCCCACCCTCTTTCTCTATCGCTCTCTCTCGCTCCTCCCCTCCCTGTTTGCTCTCTGCTTTTCCTCCATTTCTCTATTTATTTTCTATATCCCTCGTTCTTTTTGCTTTGCCTCAGTTATTTTCAGTTATTCTGTTCGTTGGATTATCCATTTATATTTTTATTCTTTCTTCGTTTATATTTCATTTTTATTTTTTTCCGCTTTCGTTAATGCATTTACATTTCACATATGACACGGGATTTTAAACATTTTTTTTTTTCTCTCTGTCTTTTCTCTATCTCTCTCTCCTTCGCTCGCTCTCTCTTTCTCTCTCTCGTCTCTCCCTTTCCTTTTTTCTCTCTTTCTCCCTCTCTCTCTTTCTTTCTCTCTCTCTCTCTCTCTCTCTCTCTCTCTCTCTCTCTCTCTCTCTCTCTCTCTCTCTCTCTCTCTCTCTCTCTCTCTTTCTCTCTCTCTCTAACCCTCCCCCCCCTCTGTCTCTCTCTTTCTCTCTCTCTCTCTCTCTCTCTCTCTCTCTCTCTCTCTCTCTCTCTCTCTCTCTCTCTCTCTCTCTCTGTGTGTAACCCTCCCCCCCTCTGTTTCTCTCTGTCTCTTTCTCTGTCTCTCTCTCTCTCTCTCTCTCTCTCTCTCTCTCTCTCTCTCTCTCTCTCTCTCTCTCTGTGTGTAACCCTCCCCCCCCCCCCCCTCTGTCTCTCTCTTTCTCTCTCTCTCTCTCTCTCTCTTTCTCTTTCTCTTTCTCTTTCTCTCTCTCTCTCTCTCTCTCTCTCTCTCTCTCTCTCTCTCTCTCTGTAACCCCCCCCCCCCCTCTGTCTCTCTCTCTCTCTCTCTCTCTCTCTCTCTCTCTCTCTGTAACCCTCCCCTCCTCTGTCTCTCTTGTTCTCTTTATCTCTCTCTCTCTTTCTCTCTCTCTCTCTCTCTCTCTCTCTCTCTCTCTCTCTCTCTCTCTCTCTCTCTCTCTCTCTCTCTCGCTCTTTCTCCCTCCCCCTCTTTCTCCCTCCCCCTCTCTCTCTCTCTTCTCCACGAGCTTCACAGTTCCAAATTGGCTAAAAATAAAAAAAACTAACAAAAAAATAGGGGATGTATTCATTTTCCGATCACTCACACCTTCTTGAATACATACGAGTGAGAATTCTTGGATCAAAATCGCACTCTGTTGACCCTAACACAGGACACTTTCCCGTTCGTTTTTTATATCATGAGAAGAGGATCTCCTATAGTATTCCTAGAGGTAATGTTCCATGCTATTCCTAGATGTAACATAGCATATTTCTAGATGTAATGTTGCATGATATTCCTAGATGTAATGTTGCATATTTCTAGATGTAATGTTGCATAATATTCCTAGATGTAACGTAGCATAATATTTCTGGATTCTGTTTCTGTTCATTTTCTTTATATGATTCCATAAACTGGACTGTTATTTTCCACTGAAATATCATTTTATCTTGTAATTATGACACACCTCTCCGACCCGTGCGATTTGTTTGTTTCCATTTCCCCCGCGTGAAAGCGTGTGTTCCGGGAGGGAAATGAAATCAATACAATCAAGAGACATTCAATCTATTTAGACTATAGTTGAGTTTGTTCCTAGAGTTCCTAAAGTACAGTAACACGCCCCCCCCCCCCCCCTCACACGACATATTTTGGTAGTCCAGCACATTGGCTTTAGAAATATTAATCATGTTACGTTGTATAAAGCATTTGGTGTTGTATGTAACGCTGTAATTAAGAACACTTCGTTTACTTATACAAAGAGGTTCTGAAGATATATGGGTACTTTCA
>NC_061839.1:5027105-5029605 GCF_019202785.1 Penaeus chinensis
GATGTTACTAATATCATTATCATTATCAGGTTATTATTCTTCCTTATTCCTTGCTTTCCACAATTTGTTTGCTTTCATGTTTCAATGTTTATTTTTTATCTCCTTTTTCATCACATATTGCTTTACATCCCTTTTATCTTTTCTTTCTCCTTTCTCCTTTCTTTCTTGCTGTGCGTTTCCCCTTCGCTCTTTCTTCTCTTTTTTCATTGTATGTTTTCACGCCCTTATATTTTACGTCTTTCTCTTCTGCTTGTCTTTTACTTTCGCTTGTTTTATGTTCCTTTTTTTCGCAATTTTTTTTTTTATTGTCTGTTTTTTTTTTTTTTTTTTTTCATTTCTTCTTTCCCCTCCTTGTTCTTCGTTTTTTTTTTTTCATCTCATTTTCCCTTTCTTTTTTTTTCCAAATGTTATTCTCGTCGCTCTCTTTGCCCTTTTCTTTTCCCTCTTATTATCTCTCTCTACCCCTCTCTCTTATCTTTTCTTATTTATATTCCATCTATCCCTTCCTTCTCATTCCCCCTTTTTATCGCCTCTATCTTGACCTTCTTTCTACTGCATTCCCCTCCCTCTATCTCCCCTTCTTCCCCTTTTCCTTATCTTTCCCCCCTTTCCTTCTCTCCCCTCGTCCTCTTCCCTTCCTCTCTCCTTTCTTTTGTTTTTTTCCAATTTCTTCTCTCGACCCGGGTTTCTCGCCCTTATACTATAACCTCCGAGGAGCGTTGGAACTCTCTTAATAAACAATCTAATTCCTCAACGTCGTGTCAGGAGTCATAAAGGCGCTTCGAAATTGTTTTCGTATGCGTGCCTGTGGCGGATGGGAGGAGGGGACAAGGAAGGGGAAAAGAGAGAGGTGCGAAGAGGGGAGGTGAGGAGGAGGAGGAGGGAATAGTGCAGGAGGAATGGGTGGAAAGAGAAAGGGGGATAGAGGAGGTGGAGGGAAAGAGGTGAAAAGAAAAAGTGGAATGGAAGGCAGAGAAAGAGGTGTGAGCTTTTATGTGAAGGAGAGAGAGAGAGAGAGAGAGAGAGAGAGAGAGAGAGAGAGAGAGAGAGAGAGAGAGAGAGAGAGAGAGAGAGAGAGAGAGAGAGAGAGAAATGTAGAAGCAAAGAGGGACGTAAGAATTTACGTAAGGGAAAATGTGGGCTGTTGAATATAAAATGACAAAGACAAAGAAAAAAAAAAATGAAGTAATGAAAAAGAATTAAAGAAAGAAAGAAAAAAAGGAACAACCATATATATATATATATATATATATTTATATATATATATATATATATATATATATATATATATATATATATATATATATATGTGTGTGTGTGTGTGTGTGTGTGTGTGTGTGTGTTTTGTACACCTACACAGAAAACTATCGTTAGGATTGATGTCGAAACATTCAATAACGAACAGAACCTTAGGTTACGGAAGAGTTAGTATTTTGGGGTTCAAATTGGCCTCGTACTGATCCATAATGTATCAAATAGTTGTTCCGGATTTCCTATGGAAGATTCACTATGACAGATGATCTTATTCCCGAAAAGGATAGAATATACCTTTCGATATGCAAACAAGCCACAGACCTTGTAATTAACGATAATAATCTGCGACGAGAATTTTTTTTTGTTTTGTTTTTCTGAAGGCACCAACGCTGCGAGATATTCATGTATAACGTCAACAAAACACTAAATTGGTAACGATACCCCCGCCCCCCCTCTTCGTATTTTCAACTTCCCTTCGCATCATTATTTTGAAGAAAGATGTTTGTTTTAATAGAACGCTAAAACATTTTCATATATATCTATTTCTGTATCTAATACAGTATTATCATTTAATAGAGAATGTGATCGCGAGCAGGAGTGACCGAATTACCTTCAGTTGCCGGATGTCGACTCTGGCTGAATTAGTGGCTGTAGATATGACGAAACCCTTAAGGAGGTTTTCCTTCCAACAGTTAGAGTTTTGGTATTTCCTGAAACAAGTCCCTTCCGTCTTATTCAGAGAATCAGCCCCGTCCATACCAGCCGCGTTGTCCGGGATTGGTTTCATGAATACCGCGCCTTAACAATGCTGCCACAGCCCCCCGGATCTCAACCCCAATGAAATCGTGTAGACGACCGTGTCAAAATATATGCGGCAAAACTACACTCGCAATCGTGTCGCAGTTGTGAATAATGCCTTGGATGCATGGGGGCGTCTTCAATGTAAAAAAAGGCCTTGCTATGACAGGCGCATTAGCGACGCTATGCCTCGACGCATGAACTGAGTTTTGGCATCAAGGGGAGAAAATACAAAATATTAAACTTGGATATATTAACAGTATTTTATTTTCCTTGTTTTGATCTTATTGAAATATGTCAATACTCATTAGGTAATAGAATAGTAATAATGCGTGTGAGTAGCACCTGTCACATCACTCGTCTGGCAATACCTACCACTTGCTTCCTCTCGTTAATTATGACGATTGACCCAACATTATAACAAAAGTATATGAAGACTGTGACAAAG
>NC_061839.1:5059605-5062105 GCF_019202785.1 Penaeus chinensis
GCACCGTTTAATAATCGGGGCTTGTGAATGCCCCCCCCCCCCCACCTAAATCCCCCCCCCCCCCGCTACACTCCAGCTCTATCCCCCTACCCCCTATCCACCTCATATCCTAGGATCTATCCCTCCCCATTACCCCCTATCCTATTATCTCCAATTTTCTCATGGTTATCGTCTTCTCTCCCTATCCCCCCCCCCCCACTTCCCATCCCTTTTCCATCTCGTCTCCTTCCTTATCTTTTTTCCTAATTCCTTCCCATCTTCATCTTCCCTTTCTTCTTCCCTCTTTTTCAATCATCTTCTTCCTCTGTCTCTACCCTATTCCCTCACCCCTCCTTTCCCTTTCTTCTCTCCTCCTCTTCTTCCCTTCCTCTTCTTCCTCCTATCCTTCCCCTATCCCTTGCCCTCCTTCTCTCTTGTACTCAGTTTCATCTCCCCTTCCTATTCTACATCTATTCTCTTTCCCCTCATTCCTTCTTCTCTTCTTCATATCCTCTCCCTCTCTTCATCATTCGACCCCCTCCCCTTCTCCTTCTCCTTCTCCTCTCCCTCCCTTCTCCATTCTCCCCCTCCTGTCTCTCTTCCTTCCGATTCCCCCTCTCCTCTCTTTCCCTCTCCCTCCCTATCTCCCTCCCCTCTTATTCGCCTCCATTCTCCCTCCCCTCACCTTCCCCCTCTCCCTCTCCCCCCCCCCCCTCCCCAGCTCCCTCGCCTCACCATACCACCCTTCTCCCCTCCTCCCTTCTCCCTCTCCCTCCTCTCCCACCCCCCCTTCCCCTCTCCCTTCCCCTCTCATCCCTCCCGTCCCCCCCCCCCTCTTCCCCCCCCCCCCCACAGCTCTCCATCTCACGCTCGCCGGGAGAGAGACAAGAATCCCCATTAATTTTCACAAGAAAATCGGCCACTTTGTCGAGAACGGCTCTGTCCTCGAGAGTGTAATTAGCAAGCCCTGATTGGCTAATGGCTCAACATAGAGGGAGGTTAGGGTGTCTGTCTGGGTCTCTCTCTTTATCTCTCTCTTTCTCTCTTTTTCTCTCTCTTTCTCTCTCTTTCTCTTCCGATCTCTCTCTGTTTCTTTTCTCTTCGGGCTCTTTCTCTTCTCTCTGTCTGTTCTTCTCTCTCTTTCTTTCTCTCTCTCTCTCTCTCTCTCTCTCTCTCTCTCTCTTTCTCTCTCTCTCTTGATCTCTTTCTCTCTCTCTCTCTCTCTCTCTCTCTCTCTCTCTCTCTCTCTCTCTCGCTTTCGCTTATTTTTTCTTTATTTTGTTCTCTTTCTCTCTATTGTTCTCTTTTTCTCTCTTATTCTCTTTCTCACTCTTGTTCTCTCTCTCTCTCTCTTTCTTCCTGTCCTTGTTCTTCTAATTTTTCCTCTCACAGCCTCCCTCTCTTTCTCTCTAGCTTCCCTTCCTCTCTCTCTTTTTTACCCCTTTTCCCATTTCTCTCGCATTCCTTCTTCCTTTCCCATCTCTCTTTTGATATCTCTTCTTATTTTTTTCTCGCTCTTTCTTTCTTCTCAACTTCACAGTCCCTTTCCACTCAAACTTATCCTCTCTGTCCCCTTATATTCGGTCTCACCTTATACTTTTTGTGGCTTTCTATCCCTTATCACCTTATATTTTTTCTCTTCCTGAATTTCTTCTTATCTTTTATCTTTCCTCGCCTTATAATTCATATCGTCCTATATACCTATCGCCCTATATTTCCTAACACCTTATATCTCCTGTTGCCTTATATCTCCTATCGCCTTATATCTCCTGTCACCTTATATCTCCAGTCTACTTATATTTCCTGTTGCCTTATATCTCCTATTGCCTTATATCACTATCGCCTTATATCCCCTATCGGCTTATATCCCCTATCGCTTTATATCCCCTATCACCTTATATCTCCTCTCTACTTATACTTCCCAAGGACAGTTCCATTGTTGAAACAGACATTGATCTATGCCCAACTTGCCTGGGATGGTGGGGAGGAGGAGGAGGAGGGAGGGGGAGAGAGAGAGGAGAGCATATCAACATATCGAAAATAGATTAGGAATTTAATGTTTAGGAAAGATATATTGCATCGTTTAGCTTAGAGGAGGAGGAGGAGGAGAGGGAGGAGGAGGAAAGGAGGACGGGAGGAGGAGGAAAAGGAGGAAAAGGTGGAGGGGGAGGAGGAGGAGGAGGAGGAGGAAAAGGAGGAGGAGGAGGAGGAGGAGGAGGAGGAGGAGGAGGAGGAGGAGGAAGAAAGGAGGACGGGAGGAAGAGGAAAAGGAGGAAAAGGTGGAGGGGGAGGAGGAAGAGGAAGAGGAGGAGGAGGAAAAGGAGGAGGAGGAGGAGGAGGAAAGGAGGAGGAGGAGGAGGAAAAGGAGGAATAGGTGGAGAAGGAGGAGGAGGAGGAGGAAAGGAGGAAGGGAGGAGGAGGAAAAGCAGGAAAAGGTGGAGGGGGAGGAGGAGGAGGAAAGGGAGAAGGAGGAGGAGGAGGAGGAGGAGGAGGAGGAGGAGGAGGAGGAGGAGGAGAGGAG
>NC_061839.1:5064605-5066685 GCF_019202785.1 Penaeus chinensis
TATTATTATAATTATTATCTTTATCATTATCATTATCACTATTATTATTATTATTATCATAATCATTAACCATATTATTATTAACATTATTATCACTATTATCATTATTTTACAAACAAAGATAGTAATGATAGGGAATTTCTTTAAAACTAAGAACGTTTGTTAAAATAAACAAAAAAGTATGCATGTGTGATTTCCAATTTCCTTTTTTTTTATCATTATCAATTAATCTATTTATCTTATTTATTCATTTATTCACTTTACTAGAGGAAAAGGAGAGGAATGGAAAACAAGGAATATCTGATACTCCTAAAAGTAATGTGATTTTTAACGAGGAAAGATATACGAGAAATGATAAAAAATCGTGCGTCTGATGCCTCTAATACTTTCAATTGTCAAGTTTCAAAAGGATAAAAGTATTATCTGATGAAGAGATAATTATTACTATTATCATTATTATTATCATTATTATCAATATTATTTTTTTTATTATTATTATTATTATTATCATTATTATCAATATTATTATTATTTTTATTATTATTATTATCAATATTATCATTATTATTATTTTTATTATTATTATTATCAATATTAAATTATTATTATTATTGTTATTATTATTGTTATTATGATAATAAGAGAAGGGGGGAGGAAGGGAGAGAGAGGGAGAGGAGAAGGGATGAGAGGGAGAGGGAGAGGAGGAGGGATGAGAAGGAGAGGGAGAGGAGGAGGGAGGATGAGGGAGAGAGAGAGAGAAAGAGTAAAAATCCAATTTCTTTGCCACCATTTTTTTTCTCTCTGTTTTCATATTTGTTCAGCTACGAATATTGAATATCGTAATATCAAGCACAATGTTTTTTCTCCCATCTTTTTTTTATCCGCCGAAGAAATCGTCATGCACAGACTGAGGAAAAAAGAAAAATGAAAGATAAAAAGAATTTCTTCCTCTATTTGTCTCTGTCACATCTATTCCAAAGACAAAGAAAAAGGAAAAAAAGAAGAAGAATTATAGAAAGTACACACTACTTTCTCGTTGTCTCTCTATAACTACTCTCTTTCCTTACTTAAAAAAAGAAAAAAAAAAAAAAACACTTCCTCTGCTAAAAAGATTAACACTGCAATAAAATATAAAACCTATCTCTTTCCCCTATTTCTGTTTCTTATTCCTTAACTCAAAGGGATTAATCTACTAAAGAAAGTAGTTTATTGATTCAATATCCCGCTTTTAAGGTCTAAACAACCAGACTGGGACCCGAGGTATAGTAAACACAGTATAAAATGGCCAAGGTTACTGCACAATACAACTTTCCTGTAGTCCTATTGTGGGGAAGTGTGTGTATGAGATTACCTATATTCAATTACGTTTTATATCCATTTTTATGCGTTCTGTATTCAGTATATTACGTTCTTTATCCATTTTTTTTACGTTCTATAGCCACTGTTATCAGTTCTAAATTTAAAAAAAATTACGTTTTAGATACAGTTTTTACGTCCATATATGCAATTTTTATACGTTCTATAGCCATTTTTTTATGTTTAATATTATTATTATTATTTTTTTTTTTTACTTTTGATATCCATTTGTTACGTTCTATATAAATTTTATTTTACGTTCTAGATCCATTTTTTTAAGATCCATTTTTTTACATTCTATATCCACTGCTATTATTTTTTCACGTTCTAGATACAGTTTTGACATCATATATACATTTTATACGTTCTATAGCCATTTTCTAAAGTTTCATTTTTTTTCTTACTTTTGATATCCATTTTTACGTTCTATATACATTTATATTTACGTTCTATATCAATTTTCTTTTACGTTCTAGATCCATTCTCTTACATTCTATATCCGAGTTCTTCCCCTATAATTTCCAAAGACTTAAAAGTTTTTTTTAAATTAAATACTCTCCATCACGATGACCGTAACACCAAAGACACACACACACACACACACACACAAACACACCCACAAACAAACAAACAAACAAACAAACACACACACACACAAACAAAAAAACACACACACAAACACACTTTTTTTTAAAGCTTAACCCCACCTTCATACCCTCCTTAT
>NC_061839.1:5079285-5080352 GCF_019202785.1 Penaeus chinensis
CTCTCTCCGTCCTTATATCTTTCCATCACCTATTCCCTCACTCGTTCTTATATCTCTCATACTTCCTTCCAAAGATCCCCCCCCCCCCCCCACACACAACCGATATAGCTCATCCCTTATCTTCTACACATAACTTCTATCCCCTACACATAGCGCATCAACATTTAACCGCATTTCAACCGCAGATAACATTCCGTGATGCTGCAGATGATGACAATGGCGAACATAATAGCAGTAAGTCAGCGAGATCGATTTACGGGCATCAGGCACGGGGCATCGTCACCAAGGCAACATCCGCATCACCACCGTGACGATGATACGGTGTATGGTCATTAGATTAATGGCGAGGAAGGGGACACGATCGTTAAGGTTGGTGGTTGTGTGTCTCGTAAATGGGTGTCGTATTTGGGGTTTTGTGAAGAGACGACGGATATGAGGATGGAAATGGGCGCATGCGTACAACGTTCAAGCAGGAACGCTCAGAATGCAACATATGCATAAACACACAAATAGAAACATCGAAAATACACACACCAATACACAAATTGAAACATTAAAAAAAACACAAACACATAAGTATCCCCCCGCCCCTTCACACACACCAACCGTGAAACACCCACCCACACCCGTCCCTCTCATCCCAACTACCCCTACCTCCTTCCACTTCCCTCCACCCTCCCTCCACTTTCCCTCCACCCTCCCCCCACCTTCCCTCCACCTTCCCTCCACCCTCCCTCCACCTTCCCTCCCCTCCCTCCACCTACCCTCCACCCTCCCTCCATCTTCCCCCCACCCTCCCTCCATCTTCCCTCCACCTTCCCTCCCCCTTCCTTCCACCTTCCCTCCATCTTCCCTCCACCTTCCCTCCACCCTCCCTCCACCTTCCCTCCCTCCCCTCCCCCTCCCTCCCCCTCCCCTCCCTCCCCTCCCACACATAACGCCCGTCGAGATGATAGCCATTCCCATTGTTAAACGCCTCGTGTCGGGACCTAATTGATTGTCTCTCGTAATCAGCCTTGTCGGTCTTCAAAGGCAACGGGGAAAGCGAGGAGCCAGGCAAGCAGCCC
>NC_061839.1:5080452-5085452 GCF_019202785.1 Penaeus chinensis
GCAATTACAGCAACACTGAAGATAACGATAACGAATATAACATAGAAAAATATAAAATAAATTGATCAACAACGCCTCTTTCAACCTCTATCACCCCCCCCCCCCACCCCCCTCCCCCAGACATCTCCGCTCCCCCCCCCCCATCGCCACCCCCCCCCCCCCCCCCGCCCCACCAACCCCATGGGACGCTCGCATGGCCTATGAATGATACATAGGTGTCTGCCTTATGATACATGACCGACATGCACGCGACACATGACGGGTTTGTGATGCATGAGCCGTCGCCATCTGAGTGTGTTTTGGGAGATTAGTGTGGCTCCTTGGTTACCGTACTCGGGTGAGTGCGTGCGAGAGATGGGGAAGGGAAGGAGGAAGGGAAAGCAGGAAGAGAAAGGGAAGGAGGAATGGGGGAAGGAAAAGCAGGAGGAGAGAGAGGGATAAAGAGGAATGGTGGAAGGGAAAACAGGAGAAGAAAGGGAAGGAGGAATAAGGGAAGGGGAAGCAGGAGGATAGAGGGATAAAGAGGAATGGGAGAAGGGATAGCAGGAGGTGAGAGGGAAGGAGGAATGGGGGAATAAAAAAACAGGAGGAGAGAGGGATAAAAAGGAATGGGGGAAGGAAGCAGGAGGAGAGAGGAATAAAGGGATGGGGGGAAGGGAAAGCAGGAGGAGAAGGAATTAAAGAGGAAATGGGGAATGGATACAGGAGGGAGAGAGGGATAAAAAGGAATGTGGGAAGGGAAAGCAGGAGGAGAGAGGAATAAAGAGGAATGGGGGAAGGGAAAGCAGGAGGAGAGAGGAATAAAGAGGAATGGGGGAAGGGAAAGCAGGAAGAATATGATAAAAAAGGATGGTGGAAGGGAAATCAGGAAGAAAAGGAATGGAGGAATGGGGGAAGGGAAAGCAGGAGGAGAGAGGGATAAAGAGGAATGGTGGAAGGGAAAGCAGGAGGAAAGAGGGATAAAGAGGAATGGAGGAAGAGAAAGCAAGAGGAGAGAGGGATAAAAAGGAAGGGTGGAAGGGAAAGTAGGAAGAGAAAGGGAAGGAGGAATAGGGGAAGGGGAAGCAGGAGGATAGAGGGATAAAGAGGAATAGGGGAAGGGGAAGCAGGAGGAGAGAGGAATAAAGAAGAATGGGGGAAGGGAAAGCAGGGGGAGAGAGGGATAAAGAGGAATGGGGAAGGGAAAGCAGGAAGAGAAAGGGAAGGAGGAATGGGGGAAGGGAAAGCAGGAGGAGAAAGGGATAAAGAGAAATGGGGGAAAATGAAAGCAGGAGGAGAAAAGGTAAAGAGGAGTGGGCGAAGTAGAAGGAGGAGGAGAGGGATAAAGAAGATTGGAGGAAATAGGTGGGAGAGAAGTTGTGTGGGAGGGATAAAAAGAAGGGGGCGAAAGAGGGGAATGGAAGGGATGAGAGGAAAAGGTAGAGAGGTAGGAGGGAGGGGGTAGAGGGAAAAAGAAGAAGAAGAAAAAGAAGAAGAAGAAGAAGAAGAGAGAAGAAAAAGAAGAAGAAATAGGAGGGGGAGAGAGGAGAGGAGGAGAGAGAGGAGGAAGAAGACGAGAAGAGACAGAGAGAAGAGAGAAGGAGAGAAGAGAAGAGGAAGAAGAGAAGAGAGACAGAGAGGAGAGAGGGGGAAAAAGAGGAGGAGAGGACAGGAGGAGAAGAATCAACAAAGAAGACAAAAGAAAAAGAAAAGAAGATGAAAAAGAAAAAAAAAGAAAAAAAGAAGAGAAAAAAAGACAAGAATATAAATATAAGACAAGACGGAGAAGAAGATGAAGAAGAAGAAGAAAATAAGAAGGAAGAAAAAAGAATAAGAATAAGAATATGAAAGAAGAGAAGATAGAGAAGAGGAAGAGAGTAAGAGAGAGAGAGAGCGAGAGGAGAGTAGAGAGAGAGACATGACGAGGAGAACGAGAGACAGAGAGAGAGAGAGTAGAGAGACTGAAGAGTCAGAGAACAGACAGAAGAGAGCAGAGAGACAGAAGAGAACGAGAAGACAGTAGAGATAGAGAGAAGAGAAGAAATTAGAAAAAACAGAAAGACAAAAGATCAGAAAAGAGAGACAAGAAAAAGAAAAAAAAGAAGAAACAAGAGAAAGAAAGAAAAGAAAGAAAAAAAAAAAGAAGAAGCAAGAGAAAAACAAAACACTATTCCACCATACTTGAGACATAAATATAAGGTTCTAGATTAGAAAGTAAAGACAAGAGATGCAAGAAAGAATTGTTAGCTGAAGAAAGAATAAAAAAAAACCTTTTTCGGTTCTTAAAAAGCAAATTTTAACTTTTTTTTTTTTCTTATGGTATGAATGTATTATGTTTCTTTTGTGGTAATTTGTATCTGTGTTTAATTGTTTGTGTTTGTTTTGGTTTTTGTTTGATTGACTGTTTTGGTGTTTTTTTCTTAGTTGTCTATTTGTCTGTCGGTTTGTTTGTTTGTCTATCTGTGTTGTGTGTGTGTGTGTGTTGTGTGTGTGTTGGTGTTGTGTTGTGTGTGTGTTGTGTGTGTGTGTGTGTGTGTGATGTGGTGTGGTGTGTGTGTGTGTGTGTGTGTGTGTGTGTGTGTGTTGTGTGTGTGTGTGTGTGTGTGTGTGTGTGTGTGTTCTGTGCTGTCTGTTGTTTGTGTGTGTGTGTGCTTGTATGTGTTTCTTCCTTTGTCTTCTGTTTGTCTCTCTTCTCATCGATGTTTATCCTATGCTTTCATTTCTATATTTACTGATCTTTCTCTTTTTACCTGAATTTTTCCTCCTCCTCGTTCCAATCTCCTCTTCCTCTCTTTTATCTCTTGGATCCCCACTTTCTTCCCCCTCCCCCCTCCCCCTTCCCTCCCCACCACCACCCCTCCACCTTCCTCCTTCTCCTGTCTCTCTCTCTCTCTCTCTCGTTTCTTTTTTCTTCTTTTCTTTTTTGAAAGTTATAATCATTATCATTATTTTTCTGTCTCAAGTTCGTCGACGTTTTATTTTTCCCTGCCATTAATCTCTTAAACGCTAGTCACTCCTTTCTCTCTCTTCTCTATCTCTTTGTTCTTCCTCTATACCTCATTTTCTTGCTTGCCTTTGTTTTGCTTACTCTTTTTATCTTTATATGTGTTATATTCCTCCCTTTTTTCTTCATTTTTTTTTTTGTTTTTTGTTTTCTGATTTTCTCTTATCTTTATTGTCGCTGTTGCTTTTCTTATTTCTACATTTTCTTTGTTTCTATTACTTCTTCTTATCTTATTATTATCGTTATTACTGCTATTGAAAAGGTTTTTATCACCATTTATATATTATTACCATTTCTTATCGTCAAGTCAGTATTGTATCTTCTATTACCATTATTCCTATTCATATTTCATCTATAATAATAATTTTCATTATCAGTGTTCTAGTAAATAAAAAAAAAAATGATCTATTTTTTTTGTTCATTAATTTCGGACTAGAGTCAACACAGCAATCAGTTTTTAACGAGGACTTTAATAAAAAAGAAAAAATAAATCCACTCTTCTTTTGTTCTCGTAATATCTATCTTCCATTTCTTTCTCTTCATTCACCTTCCGCCTCGTACACTTTCCCTTCTCCTATCTTTAATCCTCCTCTTTTTCCTAAATCTTTATCTTTATTCTTGCTATTCCTCTTGTTTTATTTTTCGACGCCCAATTCTGACGGACATTCACTTTCTTCTTTATGACTTTCTTTAATGGTTCTTTCTCTCTCCCTGGGACTCGTGCAGAAGTTTAGGTCTCGAGTGTCGAGTTGCTCTCTCTCTTCCTCCCTTCCGCTCTCTCTCTCTCTCTGTTTCTCGTGTCTGTTTGTTTGTTTGTTTGTTTGTCTGTCTTTGTCTGTCTGTTTTGTTTGTCTGTGGGTCTGTGTGTCTGTGCGTCTGTGTGTCGGTGTGTCTGCGCGTCTGGCTGTCTCTCTCTCTCATTCTCTCTCTCTCCCTCTCCCCCCCCCCCCCCTCTCTCTCTCTCTCTCTCTCTCTCTCTCTCTCTCTCTCTCTCTCTCTCTCTCTCTCTCTCTATATATATATATATATATATATATATATGTGTGTGTGTGTGTGTGTGTGTGTGTCCTTGCTTGCATGGAAGTATGTGTAAATGCTATTACATTCGTTTAGTTGCTCATTTTTGTTTCTGTCTATTTGCCTATCTATTTTTGTCTGTTTACTCTCTCCTCCTCTTTCTCTCCTCCCAATTCCATCTGTATTCATCTCTTCTCTTGCCTTTACTTTTTTCTTCTTTTCTTCTACTGTACAATTCTTTTTTTTTCCCACTGTTTTCCTGCTCTGCTACTATTTTTCCGTTGCTTTTGAACTAATTTTCTCTCGTTTTCTTTACTTCCCCCTGTTTTCACTCCCATGTTGTCTTTTCCATTTTTTAATTTGTAAATCTAATTTATAATGACTGCATACCCCCCGTTGCATTTTTTATTCTCTTTTTCTCGTTAATTTCTTGTGTCTCCCCTTTCATTCCTTTTTCACCCTCGATCTCCCCTCTTTTCACCAGCTCTTTAGCTTTCCCCTCTATTTCGCTCTTAAAAAAAAAAAAAAAAAAAATACATATATTCCTCTCATTTTCTCGTCATCTCTCCTTTCTCCCCTTCCTCGAAATTCGTTCCTTCCTCTGGTCATCTCCTCTTCATTTCCCCCTTTTCGAAATCCCCCTTCCTATCTCGTCTTAATCTCCATCTCTAATTTCCCTCTCTCATTTGCTCTTCATTTCTCTTTTTCCCCTTTCTTGAAAAGTCTTCTTTCCCCTCTCCCGTTTCTTTTTCATCTTCCTTTATCCTCTGTCAAAAGCATCTATTTCCCTAGTTCCATTTCCGATTCCCCTCGTCTCAACCCCTTTTCCTCCTTCTGTCTTTCTCTGCCACCTCTCTCCAGTCCTTTATCCCCTCTGTCCTCTTTCCCCTCTTTCCATAAACCTATTGCCCCCTTATTTATTTCTCCCCCTTCCTTCGAACGTCCTTTATCCACCTATCTCTCCCTTCTCCCTTATCCTCCCTTAAACCCTTATCCCTCC
>NC_061839.1:5102952-5107952 GCF_019202785.1 Penaeus chinensis
GAGAGAGAGAGAGAAGAAGGAAAGAGAGAGAGAGAGAGAGAGAGAGAGAGAGAGAGAGAGAGAGAGAGAGAGAGAGAGAGAGAGAGAGAGAGAGATAGAGAGCATTGGTGCTCGCTGGAATTTCTTTCTAGAACGATTACTCATCTTCATACTTAGATGTTTTTTTTATATATACTCCTCGACATCAGTACCTCTCACTCCATTTCATTAATTCGTTTGTTTTCCATTTTTCTTTCCTATTCCTTTTGTGTTTGCATTTCCTTTTGTGTGCGCGGGTACACATGTGTATGTAAGTCTACTCCCTTGTGTATGTGACAGTAATTGTTCCCATAAGACGGCATCTACAGCAGTCGAAACATGTATATTTCGTCTTGTTCGCGAACGCCCAGACACACTTGGCTCTTTGCTCGAACTTAGTCCTTTTGATGAGGGTCTTTGCTAGCAACAGAGAGGGGATGCAGAAAGACTACGCTCCATACTTAGGCGAACAGACTTCCTACCACTTTTTCCCCGTTGTTTGTAAAGAGGCTCTCATCAGAGATCTAATTTTATAACGAAGAGTGCCGACGCCGCTTGTTTCTCGCTCACTTTCTTCGTCGAATCGCGGACGAACGGCGAGGGCCACTTCCCCTTTTTCTTCTGATTTTCACGGTCTGCGAGTTCCCGTCGTTTCTCATGTTCTTCCTCTTTCTTCACTTGCAGTTTTAGGGCAAGAAAGAAAGAAAGAAAGGGAGAACAAAAAGGAGTTAATTTTCGTAGTACACCAGCCGGGCTGCTCATTCCAGCGTTACTAAGGCGCAATTTCATCCTGACTTCCACCAGTTCATCTTATGGTATCGTCTTAACTTAATTCCAAGAGGTTTCAGCACTTCCCATGTGTACCCAGCAAATTCCAGGCTATTTGGTCACAGGGGAAGGCGTACTACTGAAGGGCTTTAACTTTAGCAGAAATCCCAAGATGATTTTTGAGAATCTTACAAGTCGGAAGTATCCCTCGGCAGGAGTGGAAAGACGGAGTGCAAGAACCAGTGCTGTCTCTGAGTAGACGTCTGTACTCGAGAGTCGACCCTGGCCGTTAGCGGCTCGTTTCCCTTGCTCTCGGTTTATTGAGTACTGCAATGTGTTTAACTATCGTACCATAAAGAATAAGAGAAGGGGCTGGCAGATGGCATCGCCATTATTACAGGAGAGTATTAATCTGAGATGCCATGGTGTTTCACGTAACTTCTTAGTGTGGGTACCGTTAAGGGCAAATTATAAGCAGGGATGAGCCCCTGAGACATGGAAAAAGTAAATCCCACTGTCGACAAATTAGAATACATGGCCATAAAAGTGAGTACTGACGTAACTCTTTGCTTATGCGCGCGCTCTCTCTCTCTCTCGGAGGTGTGTGTGTGTGTGTGTGTGTGTGTGTGTGTGTGTGTGTGTGTGTGTGTGTGTGCGTATGTGGTCAAACTTGTGTGTTTTATGAGTGCATGCGTGTATATATAATCACATAGGCACGCAGAAGAAGAGAAGAGAGAAGGCGAAGGAGAGAGGCGAAGGAGACACCTAAACATGCGAAGGACGTGCACGCAAAAAAAAAAGTCCGGACCGCGACACAAGGGGCTTACTCCCGCAGACTTATTACCATTTCCCATCAATATGTAAATCAAATTCTTGATTGGGTACCGACGCAACTTGACAAATAATAATTTTCTTACATAAGAGTAAAACAATGTAAACTATTTATATATATATAAGAGAAGACAGAAACAAATTATCTAATAGGAATGAAATGTATATATATAGAAAAAGCACATGAACATTTCTTCCCTTACGGATTTCTACTGAATTATTTTCCGTAATGGAACAGAAAAGGAAAATCAGTCTAAGAGAAGGCGACTGGAAAAAAAGGGTTCGTTCGTTCCTTCATAGAAACCCGTAAAAAATCTTAAAATAGAAAATGACGTCTGGAAGAAAGTTTTTTGTGTGTTGCCATAAAACAAATGGAGATTGAAGTTATTTTTGGTATAGTCTCCCCTCAGAAAATGTGATTTTTCTGTCTTTTGCCTTATGTTATTATTTTTTGTCCTACTTTTTCGATAAGAAGTGAGATACGGAAAATATAGGATAGATTTATGGAAAGTAAAATTTGTAATATAACTTTAGGATATCAACTCGATTACAGATTCCTCCTGCGTTCTTTTAATTAGATATATCCGAGCGTTTTTTTTATGAATAACGCAAAACTCATTTGGCATTAGGAATCCATCAGATAAATAACAAATCCTTACACGATAAAGCAAGAGAGAGAGAGAGAGAGAGAGAGAGAGAGAGAGAGAGAGAGAGAGAGAGAGAGAGAGAGAGAGAGAGAGAGAGATAATCCTATTCCTTCCATATCCTTTCAACAGAGCAAACGTCCACATTAGAGACTCGTTTCGCCATCTCTCCCGCGCCTCTGCCTGGCTGAGCTAGCGCGCGAGCTTCTGCGTCTCCCCCTTACTTCCCCTCAGTAATTGGAGACAATCCCTCGCACCTCATTAGACGTAACCTGGAGTGATTAATCGATGACCTGTTTAATTAATGCTCTTCCTTCTCGCCATTAGGAAAACAACAGCAGAAAACCCTAATGATGGCCGTGGTTATTAAAATTATATTTACGATAATGAGGACCTCGGCGGTTAACAATTCCAGTGAAAAATTGTAGTATATGATCAACACATCAGCAAAAAACTGCTATTGCAATAGTAATAATGCTACTATGGATGACCGAACAGTTCATAGCATAAAAAAGGTAGCGACAATATTAATTACGTCATTAACAACGAAATAAAAGACAAATACTTCCAATGTTCAATCGCGAATGCATCTTCATCGTCCATGTTGCAATCATGTTTTGTTATCTCCCCTTCATCGCTATCATACTGTTGTGCAATTAAGTCAACACGCAAGAATCCATATGGCTTGCTTGTCTTCTGCTGAATGTTTAGAGCGGGCGTGGTATCGACCTCAACAACAAAAACCCCAAAAACAACAACTAAAACAAATGAGACATACATAAACAACTGTATGAAAAAAAAATGAATAACAAATTCAAAAACAGAAAAAATTGATAACCATTCATTTCAGCAATTGCAAAACCAACATGAATGCATCTATTTTTCACTCCCGTCCCACAGCCTCTAACCCAAATATCCCGAAAGACTAATCCATTTTGCACTTCGTAAATGTTACACTCAAGCTCCCTCGCTTTAAGACAAATCGACGACTTGTTTTCTAATCCCTGGCGTAATGAGGAACAACCCTGCTCCCGTTATGAAGCTAGCCTGCGAGCCTACCGATGGGCCATGGTCGATGATCTCCTGTTTGCGCTCCCCGCTCATTCGCCGCTGTTGTTGTTGTTGTTGTTGTTGTTGTTGTTGTTGATGTTGCTGATGATGGTGTTGTTGATGTTATTATTGTCGTTTTCTTTATTGTTGATGTTTGTTGTTGTTTTTTGAGTGTTTTTACTAGTGTTGATGATAAAGTTGTAGTTCGTATTGGGGCTGTTGTCTTTATTGTCCTTGATGTTTGTTGTAATATTTCTAGTTGTTCTTCTATTTTTGCTGTTGTTTTTATTGTCGTTTTTGCTGTAGTTGCGGCGGTTGTGTAATTTTTCTTCTTTCTTTTCACTGCGGTAATTCAGTCGTGACGCACAGCCGACTCGTCGCTTTTACGGCGCGCATGACTCTTGTGTGCTGTAAATAGCAGTATTAATCGCATTAATAGGTCAAAGGTAGAGTTCTAAACTCATTTTCTGTTTTAATCATTTCCTCATCATGGCGGGCGCGAGGGCAAATAATACCGACCGTGATTGAATCTTTTCAAAAAGTCGTCTGTGTTTGGGGGGAGCGCACTGGCTGGGAGAGGGGAGAGGGGAGAGGGGAGGGGAGGAGGGGGAGGATAGTTGGGAGGGGAGGAGAGGGAGAGGGGAGAGGGGAGAGGCTAGTGGGGAAGGGGGGTGGGGTTAGGGGAAGGATAGTTGGGACGGGAGGAGGGGGAGGAGGGAGAGGGGAGAGGATAGTGGGGAAGGAGGGTGGGGTTAGGGGAAGGATAGTGGGGAGGGGGGGGAGGGGGAGGAGGGAGAGGGAAGAGGCTAGTGGGGAAGGGGGTGGGGTTAGGGGAAGGATAGTGGGAAGGGGAGGAGAGGGAGGAGGGAGAGGGGAGAGGATAGTGGGGAAGGAGGGTGGGGTTAGGGGAAGGATAGTGGGAAGGGGAGGAGGGGGAGAGGGGAGAGGGGAGAGGCTAGTGGGGAAGGAGGGTGGGGTTAGGGGAAGGATAGTGGGGAGGGGAGGAGGGGGAGGAGGGGGAGGAGGGAGAGGGGAGAGGATAGTGGGGAAGGGGGTGGGGTTAGGGGAAGGATAGTGGGAAGGAAGGAGGGGGAGGAGGGAGAGGGAGAGGATAGAGGGGAAGGAGGGTGGGGTTAGGGGAAGGATAGTTGGGAGGGGAGGAGAGGGAGGAGGGAGAGGGGAGAGGATAGTGGGGAAGCTGGTGGGTAGGGGAAGTATAGTGGGGAGGGGAGGAGGGGGAGGAGGGAGAGGGGAGAGGATAGTGGGGAGGGGAGGAGGGGGAAGAGGGAGAGGGGAGAGGATAGTGGGGAAGGGGGGTGGGGTTAGGGGAAGGATAGTGGGGAGGGGAGGAGGGGGAGGAAGGAGAGGGGAGAGGATAGTGGGGAAGGGGGGGTTTAGGGGAAGGATAGTGGGGAAGAGGGGAGGAACGTAGGAAGGGGTAAGGGGGAGGATAGTGGTAAAGGGGGGAGGGGGCAAGGTAGAAGGGAGGTAAGGATAGTGGGGAAGGGGGTAGGGGCAGGTTGGAGGGGAGGAGGAGGAGGAGGAGGAGCAAGGATTGTGGGAAGAGGGGAGAGAGAGGGGAGGGGGAGGGGGGAGGGAGAAGCAAAATTCCATAAAATTGTAGAGCCATCGTTAGAGCGCTTGTGTATTCCCCGAAACTTGTTCCATAAAAGAGGTATTTAGACATTA
>NC_061839.1:5112952-5117952 GCF_019202785.1 Penaeus chinensis
CAAGAAAGCAACACGCTGGTAGCCTCATCCTCCCTCCTCCCCTCCTCCTCCTCCCCCCTCTCCTCCTTCCTCCTCCTCCTCCTCCTCCTCCTCCTCCTCCTCCTCCTCCTTCCTCCTCCTCCTCCTCCTCCCTCCCCCCTCCCCCCTCCTCCCCCCTCTCACCTTCTCCCCCTCCCCCCCCCTTTCCTCCTCGTCCTCCACCTCCTCCTCCTCCTCCTCCCTCCTCCTCCTCTCCTCCTCTCCTCCTCCTCCTCCTCCTCCTTCTTCAAATTTCGAGAGCGAGAGGAAATCCTTCGCTATATTTCCACGTCTTCAGCCGTCTCGTTGCCACCTGATTCCTTCAAGACCCCGGAGGAGGGCTTACGGCTTGCCTTGGGTCCTAGGGCTGTAGATTATTCTCTCTCTCTCTCTCTCTCTCTCTCTCTCTCTCTCTCTCTCTCTCTCTCTCTCTCTCTCTCTCTCTCTCGCTCTCTCTCGTTCTCTCGCTCTCTCTCTCTCTCTCTCTCTCTCTCTCTCTCTCTCTCTCTCTCTCTCTCTCTCTCTCTCTCTCTCTCTCTCTCTCTCTCTCTCTCTCTCCCTCATTCTTTCATACTATCTTAACCTTACTCTCTTATATTTCCTTCTTCCTCTATCCTCCTCTTCCCTCCTCATTTTACTTCTTCCCTCCCCCTCTTTCCTCTCTTCCTCCTCACTTCTCCTCCCTCCTCCCCTTCCTCCCTCTACCTCCTCACTACTCCTCCTCTCTCTCCTCTTCCACCCTCCTTCCTCCTTCCTCTATCCTCCTCTTCCCTCCTCATTTTACTTCTTTCCTCCCCCTCTTTCCTCTCTTCCTCCTCACTTCTCCTCCCTCCTCCCTCTACCTCCTCACTACTCTTCCTCTCTCTCCTCTCCCACCCTCCTTCCTCCTTCCTCTTCCTCCTCCCACCTCCTCGTCATTGTGTGATAAATAAACATTTTCTTCCGCTCATGATTCATATTCCAATCTGTCTGCTAATCAATGCTAATGGCAAGAGAAATACGACTGGATTTGGCTCTGGAATTGGAGGATTTATCCCACGAGGTAAAGAAAAAGGAAGAATGAAAGAACGCCGGGAAAAAAGTCTGATAAAAAAAAGAAAGCGATGCAATAAAAAAGAAAAAGAGAAAAAATTAGACCCAAGGGAATAATGATTTTTTTAAACGGAAGACAAAGAGGTAGAGAGAGAGAGAGAGAGAGAGAGAGAGAGAGAGAGAGAGAGAGAGAGAGAGAGAGAGAGAGAGAGAGAGAGAGAGAGAGAGAGAGAGAGAGAGAGAGAAAGAAGAGAGAGAGTGAGAGAGAAAGAGAGAAAAAACAGACAGACAGACAGACAGACGAACAAAAGGAGTGAGGAAAAAAAAAAAAAATCGACTCGAACTTTAAAATCTTCGAAATTTATACAACTCTTTCTCGAAATGCGAGAAGATATCAGCTTTTGATCGCCATCTTGCGAGAGAGGAGAGAAAAATGTTATCTCTGTGTGTAATACCAATAACAATATCGTACGCAGTGAGCACAGATAAATATTCTCGGTCTGGCGTCGCGGTTTATCATTTGACATATCAGGAAGTGGAATCTAGAGACAGAGAAGGGGAGCTTGTGGGGAAGAGGGAGGGGTAGGGTGGGGGTAAGGGTGGGGGCGAGGGGATTTTATTATCTTTTTATTCTTTTATACATTTTATCTTTTTTTTGAGGGGGGAAGAGGGGAATCTATTTTGTTTTTTTTTGTTTATTACAGCTTCCCCGCTAGAATTATCATCAATACTCCTCCTCCTCCTCCTCCTCCTCCTCCTCTTCCCCCCTCCTATTCCCCCCTCCTTCTCCTTCTTCATCCTCCACTACTTATCAATTTTCTTCTTCCTCTTCTTCTTTCCCTTCAAATTCTTTTCTTTCGTCTGCCTCTCACCCTCACGAAAGGCTTCGGAAAGATACCAATTGGAGAACAATATTTTACGAGCCCAAAGCAGGGTTATAACTTATCTGTGTTGCTCTGTGATTTTCTATCTTCCTCTCTGTGTCTTTTTGTCTGCTTGTCAGTCAGTCTGTCTGTCTGTCCGTCTGTTACTCATTAATCAATTCATTAATTTATTCATTCACTCACTCACTCACTCACTCACTCACTCACTCACTCACTCACTCCCTTAGTCATTCACACACTCACTCTCACTCTCTTACTCACTCACTCACTCACTCACTCATTCACTCATTCATTCTCGTTCTCACTCTCACTCTCTCACTCACTCACTTCTTCACTCTCACTCTTACACTCTTTCTCTTCTTTCCCCGCTCTCTTATTTTTCCTTTTCCTTCCTCGCTTTCTATTCTATTTTTTCTATTGTTAAATTATCCTGTTAACCTATATGTTTAAAAACCTCCAATATTGTTAGACAAATATAAATTGGAATAATAAACAAAGCAGAGGGGAAATAATACAAGATACTTACAAAAATCTAAAAACAATAACAATAATAAGAAAGAAAAAAGTATCAATTGTAAATAAAAAAGACGAAAAAAAGAAAAAAAGAAAGAAAGAAAGAAAAGAAATACAAATTATGCCAAATGAAATGACACCCTCCCTCTCCCCCCCCCTTCCCCTCCCCTTCCCCTTTCCCCTTCCCCACTCCCTTCTCCCTTTCCCCCTCCTTCCCCCTCCCTTCCCTTTTCCCTCTCCTTCCCCCTCCCTTCTCCTTTCCCCCTCCCCTCCCCTCCCCCCTCTCTTTCCCTTTCCCTTCCCTTTCCCTCCCCTCTCCTCCTTCCCCCTCCCCTCCTTCCCCCTCCCCCTACCCGATTTCAGATATTAATTGAAGAATGATTAATCTCCTCCTTGCTCTCCCTCTTTATCGCTTTCGTCAGTCTCCTTTTCTTTTCTCCTCGGTCGTTGCTTTCCGCCGCCATCCATTGTAACTTAAAGGGGCAAATGGTACGATATTTCTCTTTTACTGCCCTGAAATCCTCGCACTCCTCGACAAAAGGCATATACGCACACACACGGAAAGGGAGGGATACAGACACGGGTGCACATGCTCTCGTACACGTATACAGATTCAGATATTCGGCACATGACCGTACATACATACAGACACATGTGGATATTCTCATATATACTCACTGACATACAACCCCCCTCATACACACACACACACACACACTAACACACACACACACACACATACAAACACACACACACACAGACTTATACACAAACAGACACATGACAATCACAGTCGCAACCAGACACACTTACTAGCACACGTGTGGAAAACTCATACATAAACATAAACATATAATCAAAACACACACTTACTCCTACACACACATGTACAAAACGTACCTACAGAAAAATGAACAAGCATTCTGTAAATTTTTGTCTATTCGTTTCTTATACTTATTCTTATTATCAGTTTTCTTTGCATTTCCTTATGATCAAAGTTTTCTTCTTTACCTGCCTAATCCGTGCACTCTTCAGTCTCCGTTTTTACTAATCATTTCCATTTCTCTTCTTCTTTTCTTCCTTTTCCCTTCCCTCTCTTTGTCCTTCTCTCGATTTCCCTCTTGCCGTCCGCCCTCTGGACCTAGTTACTTTTCGATATCTTTAAAGCAATGTAAGTAAGTTTCCTGGGACGTTAGATACAAATTGGTCCATTCCTCTCCTGCTCTTTCTCTCTGTCTCTCTCTCTCTTCTTGTTTGTTTCTTACTTTCTCTCTCTCTTTCCTTTTCTTCTTTCTTTTCTCTCTTTATCCCCGACTTTCTCTTTCTCTTTTTTTTTTCTCTGCCTCTCATTTTTTCCCTTCTTCCTTCTTCCCTCCCTCTGTCTCTATCTACCTCCCTGCCTATCTGTCTACTTATCTCTCTTTATCTTTCTCTCTCTCCCTTCTCCATCCCACTTTCTCTCCCACGTTTCTCCCACACTTCTTTCTCTCCTTCTCCCCCTCTTCTCTCTCTCCCAGATCGCCTTTTATCTGACAACGAGAAACTTCCTTCTCCCTCTGCCTCTCTTCCTGCCTCTATTTCCAATGAACCAGCCATGACTTCAGGTAAAGGACCACGAGGATGGAGGAAAGACAGTCTGGTACATCCATCTCCCTCCTACAGGCCCCCGTGGGATCCTCGCTCCCCCCCCCCCTCTCGTCCTTCTCCTCCTCTCTCTCTTCTCCTTCTCTCTCTCTCTCTCCTCCCTTCTCCTTTTTTATGTCTTTCTTCCTTCCTCTTTGCCCTTTTCACTGCTTCGTGTGGATCGCCAGGCCCCTTGGAAGGCGTCTCCCCTCCGCTATTAAGAAAGTCGTCCCCTTCTTTGTATGTGTTTATATCCCCTGTTTTCGTCCTTATTTGCCGTCTTCCCAGGCTGCAGCTCCTCCCCATTCGAGGTCTAGTTGTTTCCTGTGATTTCCTCCTTGCATTTCTTCCGTTTAATTTCCTCTGCCATGCCCAAAGCGGCTCGTAACAGCAAATAATGCTCAAGTGTAAACCGCTTTCTCTATATTCATTTCCTCTTAGCTCTCCCAATCCCCTTAATCTTTGGTACTTAGCACCCTCCGTTAAAATACTCAGCGTCTTTCCAGTACTGCGCAGTTCCTCTCTCTTCTAATTTTCTCCTTTCTCCTCTCCTCTCTTCTCTCCCTCCCTGTAGATAAAGTCGCTCCTTTTTTCTTTCCACTCTTCCTCTCCGCATTCTTTTTTTTTTACTAACTTGGAAAAGTCTTTCTTCTTCCCTTTTCCCTCACATCATCCGTCTCCCAAGGCTTTAAGTCACTCTGCTCTCCCCATTGCTCACATTTCCCCTATTCCTTTCCTCTCGTCTCTACCACTTCCTCTTTCGCCTGCCTCTGGAACTAAATCCCTTTCCTCTTTCCTCTCTCGGGGTAAGCGTCCCTTCCCCTCCTCCCCTCTAACTTCTCCATTTTTCTTCCCTCGCAGGAACGAAGTCCCCCTCCTCCTTTTTCTCCTCTTCGGATACTACTTCCCCTCATCCCTTTACCCCTTTTC
>NC_061839.1:5125452-5127952 GCF_019202785.1 Penaeus chinensis
TTGAGGGTGATTGTACCAACACCAGAGGTCGACCCAGGGTGCTCTCTGGCCATCTGGGTCCGCTCGACGGGGTCCAGGAGGGAGGAGGAGGAAGAGGAGGAGGAGGGAGGAGGAGGGAGGGAGGAGGAGGGAGGAGGAGGAGGAGGGAGGAGGAGAGAGGGAGGAGGAGGGAGGAGGAGGGAGGAGGAGGGAGAACAGAGGAGGAGGGAGGAGGAGGGGAGGAGGAGGTAGGCGGAGAGAGGAGGAAGAGGGGGTGAGGAGGGAGGAGGAGAGAGGGAAGGGGGAGGAAGAGGAAGGAGGAGGAGGAGGAGGAGGGGGATGTGTTGGGTGGGATGGCTCAGGGAACGGGAGGGAAAGGGGGGGGGGAGTTGAAGGAGGGGGGGGGGGGGGTGACTGCGCCAGTTTCTCCATCCTGTGTCGTTTGGTTGGTTACGTTTTGCTGCGCTTGTCTGTTTTCTGTTGTTTATGGCGAAGTTACGTATTTTCCTATGACAATATATATAAATATACACATGTATATATACATACATATATGTATATATGTATATATGTGTATATATATTATATATACATACATACATATGTATATATATATATATATATATATATATATATATACATATATATTTATATATACATATACATATGCATATGTACATGTATACATACACATGATTATATATGTATGTATTTATAGACATATATACATATATGTATATATGTGTATATACATATATACATATATATATATATATATATATATATATATATATATATATATATATATGTATATGCATATATAAATGCGTGTATATATATATTATACACACACATGCACACACACACACACACACACACACACACACACACACACACACACACACACACACACACACACACACACACACATATATATATATAGATATAGATATAGATAAAGATATAGATATATACATATATATATATATATATATATATATATATATATATATATATATATATATATATAGATAGATAGATAGATAGACACACACACACAAACACATATGTGTGTGTGTTTGTGTGTGTGTGTGTGTGTGTGTGTGTGTGTGTGTGTGTGTGTGTGTGTGTGTACACACATATTTACATATGCATATACATATATGATTATAATGTTTATAATTAAATAATAGTAATGATAATATCAATGATAACGAAGGAAATGACAATAAAGCTAAGTAGAATTGCATATTATTATTATCATTAGAGGGGATAGACGGGGAAGAGATAGAAAAGAAAAAGAGAGAGAGATAAAAAAGTAACAAGAAAACAAGAAAAACACAAGAACAAAAACAAGAAAAGGAGACGAGATATAAAGCTGCCATGTTTCTGGCCGCTGCACAAAATTTCAAGAAACTATAAAGATTTGCCAGTCCGCCATGACCGAAATTGCGTATCATATCTCACCCTCGTGTTCTCTCCTCTCTCCTCTCCCCCCCCCCTCCTCCCCCTCTCTTCTTCTCTCTCTCTTACTCATTTTTTTCTGATCGTTTCCTTTTCGTCTCTACTTCTCTCTCTGTTCTGTCTTTTGAGCTTTTTCTTTTTCTTCTTTTTTTTTCTCATCTCTCTCTCTCGCTCTCTCTCTCTCTCTCAGGCTGTCTCTCTCTCTCTCTCTTTTTCTCCCTCTCTCTCTCTCTCTCTCACTCTCTCTCTCTCTCTCTCTCTCTCTCTCTCTCTCTCTCTCTCTCTCTCTCTCTCTCTCTCTCTTTCTCTCTCTCTCAGGCTGTCTCTATTTTTCTCTTTCTCTCTATTTTTCCTTTGCACTCCCTCTCTTCATTTTTTTCTCTCCCTCTTCGCATCCTCCTCCTCTCTCCCTCTCCCTCTCTTTCTTCGCATTCTCCTCCTCACTCCCTCTGCCTCTCTTTCTCTTCCTCTATTCCACTACCCTTTTCCCTACGCATTATCGGCCAATATCCATATAATAAGAGCAGGTCGACCTGGAATACGTTATTAAGGCTCAGGCAATTTCCTGTGAGTGCTAACTGTGGAACTTGGACAATGCCTGCCAGCCTGCCTGCCTGCCTGTCGGTTTGCCTGTTGGTCTGCCTGCCTGTTTGCTTGCCTGCCTGTCTATCGCTCTCCTTTTTTCCCCTTTCCTCGTCCCCTCTCTCAATATGTTTCTGATTTTGCCAACTTCTGTCTGTCTGTCTGATTGTTTGTTTGTCTGTCTGTCTGTCTGTCTGTCTGTCTGTCTGTCTGTCTGTCTGTCTGTCTGTCTGTCTGTCTGTCTGTCTGTCTGTCTGTCTGTCTGTCTCTCTCTCTCTCTCCCTCTCCCTCATTATTACCCTGTATCCGCTTCTCCTACATAAAATGAAAACTAGTAGAAAAAAAAAAAAAAAATTAATCGGAAATTCAAATAAACGAAGAAAAGTCACCAATGTACTTTAACTTAATTTCGCACCATCTTGGAAAACCTCTCGTGAGATGCTGCTCATGCGTCTAAGAGAGTCAAGTCAACAAT
>NC_061839.1:5132952-5135452 GCF_019202785.1 Penaeus chinensis
CTCCCTCCCATCTCTCCCAATGCGTACACACACACACACACACACACACACACACACACACACACACACACACACACACACACACACACACACACACACACACACACACACACACACACGCAGTCCCCTACTTCGAAGCAAAACAAAATAAAACTAAAAACACAAAGAACCAAAGCAAACATAAACAGGCATGTGAGCATTGATACGTATCTAACAAATAAAAAAAAAATATAAACTCGATAATCAACTTCTCACAACCTTCCCTCTGCCCCCCCCCCCTCCTTCTCGTCCTCCTCCTCTCTCCCCCAAATCCCTCCCTTCCTCCCTCTCTCCTCTCTTTTAAATCGTTCGTCTCGTCCCTCTCTCTTCCTTCTTCGCTCTCCCTCCCTCTTCTCTCTGCCTCCATACCTTATTCCCTCTCCTCCCTCTCCTTGCCTCTTCTCGTCCCCTCCCTACCCTTCGCTCTGTCCTCACTCCTCTCCCCTCCCGTTTCCCTCACTTCCTTCCCCTCCCTCTTCCTTATCCCCCTTTCCCTCCTTCTCCCCTACCCTCCTTCCCCTCCCTCTTCCTTATCCCCCTTTCCCTCCTTCTCCCCTCCCTCTTACCCCACTCCCTTTCCTCCCCCCTCCCCACACCCCTCCCCCTCCCTGGCACCATGAGCGAGTCTCCAAAGGTCTTCCCTCCCTCACCCCCTTCCCCTTCCTCTTCCTTCTCCCCTCCCACTTCCCCTCTTCCCCTCCATCTTTCCCCCTTCCCCTCCCTCTTCCTCCACTCCCCACCTCCCTGGCATCATAAGCGAGTCTCCAAAGGCCTTCCCTCAATCCCTTGCCTTCCCTCTTCCTTCTCCCCTCCCCCCTTCCCCTCCCACTTCCCTTTCTTCCCCTCCATCTTCCCCACTTCCCCTCTCTCTTCCCCCACTCCCACCCCACTTCCTGGCATCATAAGCGAGTCTCCAAAGGCCTTCCCTCACCCCCTTCCGCTCCCTCCCTCTTCCTTCTCCCCTCCCCCTTCCCTTCTTCCCCTCCCTCTTCCTTCTCCCCTCCCTCTTCCCCTCTTCCCCTCCCTCCCCCCCCCCCCCCTGGAATCATGAACGAGTCTCCAAAGGCCTTGATAGAAAGTGTCGAGTTACTGTCGACGGGAGGAGAGTCGACCTCACAGGCGTTGGTCATGGAAGGAGGTAATTGGAGGTGGGGGGAGAGGGGGATAGTAATAATGATTGCGAATAAAAAAGGGGGGGGGGATAAAAACGACAGAAAATAGAAGAAGGAGAAGGGAAGAGTAAGGAAGGGAAAAAGTGGTCCTTCGTAGGCATCGAGTGTCGAAATTTAAGAGAAGGCGGAATCTGCTAACTTTTTTTTCTTTTTTTTTTCTTTTCTTTCTCTTCCTCTGCGTTTTCCCTTCCTCTTCTCCTCCGGTCTCCTTTCCTCCCTTCCTATTTCGCTCCGTTTCCTATTCAGCTTCCCTCCCCCTCTTTCCTCCTCTCCCTCACATCTCCTTTCCTCCTCCCCTTTCCTCCTTCCCCACTCCCCACACCTCCCCTCCCCTCCTCCTCCTCCTCCTCCCCCTCCCACTTCCTCAATCCATTCACCTTTTCTCCTCCTCCTCCTCCTCCCCATATCTCTCCACCCTATCTCTCCCTACCTCCCTCAGTCTATTTAAATTTCTTCCTCCTCCTCCCTCTCCTTTCTCCCCCTCCTTCCCCTCCTGACCCCATCCCCCTTCTCCCAGTCCATTTACCTTCCCTCCTCCCCCTCCCTCCTCTTCTGACCCAAAACCCCCTCCTCACCTCCTGACCCCATCCCCTTCTCCCTCCCCCAGTCCATTTACCTTCCCTCCTCCCCCTCCTCCTCCCCTCCTGACCCAACCCTCCTCCCTCCCCTCCTTACCTAACCCCCTCCTCTTCCCCACCTGACCCAACCCCTCTCCTCCCCTCCTGATCTACCCCCCCCTCCTCCCTCCCCTCCTGACCCCATCCCCTCCTCCTCCCCTCCTGACCCCAACCCCCCCTTTTCCTCCCCTCCTAATCTAACCCCCCTCCTCCTCCCCTCCTGACCCCATCCCCCCCTCCTCCCCTCCTGACCCCCCTCCCCCTCCCCCCCGCGCGTGGCCAAGCAAGAGGAGGGCGATGAATTCGTAAGTCAATCAGAGCGGCGAGGCGTGAAAAAATGATGAGGATCGGCGGATCATGTTCGGTAATAGGAGGGGGCGGGGGTGGGGAGGGGGAAGGGAGAGGGGAAGGGGTAGCAGGGGTAAGGTTTGAGAGAGGAGAAAGGGGAAGAGAGATGGAGGAAGGGGGAGGGGAGAGGGAGAAAGGGGGAGGGGAGAGGGGGAAAGGGGGGAGGGGAGAAGGGGGAAGGAGGACAGGACTGGGATAGTGGGGATGGTGGAGGGATGGGGAGGTGGGGTAGGGGATTAGAAGGGGTTGTTAAGAGGGGGGGGGTGATGGGGGAAAAGAATAAGAGTCTTTTGGAGGACAAAAGTGCAGGTGGAGACAAGGGGG
>NC_061839.1:5140452-5142952 GCF_019202785.1 Penaeus chinensis
GTGAGTGAAATAGGTATGTGAACGAAATACGGATGTATACTGTACATTCGCACACACAGAGCAAGAGTAAGACAGAGAGAGAGAGAGAGAGAGAGAGAGAGAGAGAGAGAGAGAGAGAGAGAGAGAGAGAGAGAGAGAGAGAGAGAGAGAGAGAGAGAGAAAGAGAGAGAGAGAAAGAGAGAGAGAGAAAGAGAGAGAGAGAGAGAGAGAGAGAGAGAGAGAGAGAGAGAGAGAAGAGAGAGAGAGAGAGAGAGAGAGAGAGAGAGAGAGAGAGAGAGAGAGAGAGAGAGAGAGAGAGAGAGAGAGAGAGAGAGAGAGAGAGCGAGAGAGAGGCAGATAGAGAGAAAGATAGATAGCTAGATAGAGATAGAGAGATATAAAGAGAAAAAATACAAAATAAAAGAAACAGAGAATGGAAAAAGGAAGAGAAAGATATAGCGAAGAACTGCATCCTATTACTGCGTTTGACCGTGTTAGTGGCCAGGGCATGTTCAAACGTCGCCACCAGATATACGGTCTCCATCACTCCTCCTTCTTCCCCCCACCCCTTTCCTCCACTTTCGTTCTTCTCCACCTCCCACTCTTACACTACCCCCCCCCCCCCCCACCTTCCCATTCCTCTCTTCTCCCACTCTCTCCCTTCTTCCCCAACTCCCCCTCACGCTCTCATACGTCTTCCCCATCCCTCTCTCTCCCTTCTCTTCCCATCCTCTCCTTTCCCCCTCTCACTCTCACCCTCCTCCCACTCCCCCCCCTCCCTCCTTCTCCCTCATCTCCCCCTCCCACTCCCCCCCTCCTCCTTCTCCCTCATCTCCCCCTCCAATTACTATCGCTCCCCCACCCCTACCCCACCACCCATCATCTCCTCTCCCACCTTACCCCACCCTCCCCCTGTCACCCAGCCACCTATCCCACCCTCCCCCTGTCAACCAGCAACCTATCCCACCCTCCCCCCGTCACCCAGCCACCTATCCCACCCTCCCCTCGTCACCCAGCCACCTATCCCACCCTACCCCTATTACCCAGCCTACCCCCCACCTACCCCCTACCCTAGCAACCCAGCCACCTTAACACGAACCACCTGGAACCTCATAAGAGCTTGTCAGGGGGTGAGGTTGCTCTGGCTGACCGCAAATGGCCTGTTTCGCGATAAGGAGTGTTTAAATATCATTTGGGTTTAATTAATCACTCGGCTTGAGGGCTTATGTAAGAGACCAACGGGGGGGGGGGAGGGTGGAGGAGGGAGGACTTGGGTTTGTTTACTTGTCTGTCTGTTTGTTTTTGAAGGCTAATGTGTCTGGTGAGATAGAGGATGGCGGGTTTGTCGAGATAGTGAAGGGGAGAAGAAGATGAGAATGAGAGAAAGAGAGAAGGAGGGATGGGGGCGGATAGAGAGAGAGAGAGAGAGAGAGAGAGAGAGAGAGAGAGAGAGAGAGAGAGAGCGAGAGAGAGAGACTGAGCCACAGAAGCTAGGAGGTGGACACTCGCATTCCCCTTTGGAGTGTCAGCGATGTCATGAGAATTCGTGGAGACAGATGATGGTCTATAAAATTTTTGTGTTGAAGGGAAGCGGGTTATTGCAAAGAGAGAAGGGCAAGACATCACGAGGGGAAGAAAGGAAGGAAGGAAGGAAAGAAGGAAAGAAGGAAGGAAGGAAGGAAGGAAGGAAGGAAGGAAGGAAGGAAGGAAGGAAGGAAGGAAGGAAGGAAGGAAGGAAGGAAAGAAAGGAGGGAGGAAGAAGGTAGAAGGGAGAGAGGGTGGATGAAGAAGGGTGGATGGAAGTTAAGGAAGAGGAAGAGGGAAAGATGGATGGGAGGGAGGAAGAGGGAAGGATGGAAGGAAGGTAAAGAGAAGAGAAAGAGGGAACGAAGGAAGGGTTTGAGGGAGTAGGAAGGAAGGATAGAATGAATGAATGAAGGAGACGAAATGCAGGAAGGAAGGAAGAAAGAGAGAAGGAAGGAGGATAGAGAAAGGGGGGGGGGGGGGTGAGAATAAGGAAGAGAGGGAGGGGAAGGCGCTAGGTGACGAGGGGAAAATCTGTAAAGGAGGCGAGGAAAAGGGTAGGGTAGGTGAGATGAAAGGGGGGGGGGGGGGTAGTACAGGGGAGGAAAAGGCAGTGTTGAAGGAAAGGGGTTGACAAGCTGGTCATAAAGAGGAAAGGAATGAAAAGGGGTGTTGACACGTAGCCCTTAAGGGTGGAGGAAAGGAAAGGGTGGAGGGGACACAGACATGGGTTGCTATGGCATCTCGCAAGAGGGGAGAAGGAAGAAAGGAGGAGAGGGAGGAGGGGAAGTGGACTGTAATATAGGTCGCAAAGGCAGGAGAGAAGGGCAGAGAGGAAAAGGCAAGGGAAAAGGAAGAGGGCAGAGGGGGAGAAGGGAGAAGGGAGAGGGGACCTACAGCATCAATGAACTTTTTTTTCGTGATTCTTTCTTTATTATCTATCTTTATGGGTCTATCGAGAGTTTAATTGGGGTATAAGGCGAAGCGTAGGAGGGAT
>NC_061839.1:5145452-5147952 GCF_019202785.1 Penaeus chinensis
TGCTATGCTATTTATCTACCGATTTGCTCCTACTTATACACTTACAAATCTCACTATATTCCTACCTATCAGTATACCTTTTTTTTTTTTTTTTTTTTTTTTTTCTAAATACTTAGCTACTTACCTACTAGACTATCTATTTACCTACTTACCTCACGTACCAACCTATCTGCCTATATACTTAACTACTTGCTTTGTTCGCTTCCTTCCTCATTTCCCCTGTGTAAGTAATTCTCCTTGCTTCTCCTCTCTTGTCTCTCCCCTCCATCCATACCCCTTTCTCCTTTCTTCCATACCCCTCTCTCCTTCCCTTCTCCCTTCTCCCTTCTCCCCTCCCCCCACACCTCCGATCTCCCCTTCCCACTTCCCCCATTGTCCCTTTCCCTTTCCTCCTTTCTCCCCTCTCCCCTCTCTCTTCTCCCATACCCCATACCCTTTCCTCCTCTCTCTTCTCCCTCTCCACTCTCTCCTCTCCTATAGCCCATACCTCTTTCTCCACTCTTGCTTCCTCCATACCCCATACCCTTTTCTCCCCTCTCTCTTCTCCCATACCCTCTTTCTCGCCTCTCTCTTCTCCCATTCCCCTTTCTCCCCTCTCTCTTCTCCCATACCCCTTTCTCCCCTCTCCCCTCTCTCTTCCCCCATACCCCATACACTTTACCCCCTTTCCTTGAATTGCAAGGATATAAAAGGGGTATTTCTACTTCTTCACTCTGTCCTCTATACTTGGACTTCTTGAAGCCCATTAAACATACTCTGTGTAACGTATATTCACTGCATTGGGAAACGTGAACTGGTTTTCTTTTTTTTTTTTTTCGTTTTAGGTGAAAGAGATGGGAGGGCAAGGAGGGGGGGAAGGGTAAGATGGGGGGGGGGGGGGGGGTAGAGAGGGCGAGGGGGAAGGGAAAAAAGAGAGAGACAGGTAGATTGAGAAAGGGAGAAGGGGGGGGGGGGTGATTGAGAGAAACAGGAAGAAAGAAAGAGAAGTGAAGAAGAAAAAAAAGGAAAAATTAGGTATATTGAGATATGATAAAAGAGAGGAGAAGAGAAGAGAGTGGAAGAGCAACGAAGAGAAGAGATGAGAGGAGGTGAAATGAGATGAGAAGAGAAGAGAACAGAAGAGAAGAGAAGCGACGAGTAGAGACATAAAATAAAAAATTGAACAGAAAAGAGAGAAGAGGAATGAGAAAGAAAGACAGAGAAAAGAGAGAAAACAAAGAGAAAGGGAAGAGTCACGACCAACATAACGACTAGAGCAGTAATGATGATGAAACACCTATCGTTATGGTAATCTTCCCTCCTGCTTTTTCCAATCTTCATTCTTGAACATCCCAGCCGCCATCACCTGCTCTCCTGCCTTTCTCTCTCGTCTACCCTCTCTCCTCTCCTCTCCTCTCCTCTCTCCTCTCTCTCTCTCTCTCTCTCTCTCTCTCTCTCTCTCTCTCTCTCTCTCTCTCTCTCTCTCTCTCTCTCTCTCTCTCTCTCTCTCTCTCTCTCTCTCTCTCTCTCTCTCTCTCTCTCTCTCTCTCTCTCTCTCTCTCTCCCTCTCTCTCTCTCTCCCTATCTATCTATCTTGCTTTCTCTCGTGGTGGCTTTGATTGACTCTGATATTGTACATATTGTTTGACGAACAGGAATTAGGGGTTACGAGAAGGCACTGAGTGAACTGGTGTGTTTGTAAATGGTCCTTTGGGAGAGAGAGAACAGACTGGGTTTAATTCTAGACATAATATTACTGCAACTACTACTGCTACTACTATAACTACTACCGCTACTATTACTATTGCTAATACTATTACTACTGCTACTACTATAACTACTACCGCTACTATAACTATTGCTAATACTATTACTACTGATACTACTATTACTACTACCGCTACTATCACTGTTGCTAATACTATTACTACTACCGCTACTATTACTACTGCTACTACTATTACTACTATTACTACTATTACTACTACCGCTACCTTTACTACAACTACTGCTGCTACTGCTGCTGCTACTACTACTACTACCAATACAACTGCTACTGAAATAAGTTTTAGCAATGATGAGAAACGTGGATTACAAAAGAACAGTAAGAATATTATTGCCTCTTTGTGTTACAGACGACATTATTAATGATAAAGAATAAATACATAATACAAAACGATAAATAAATATGCAAAGACTAGCAGGCTAACAAACAAACAAGTAATGGGAGAAGGGGGGGAAGAGGGCGGAGAATATAATTTATTCAGCAACCAACTGTGTGTTGAACTCTGATGTGCCGTCACGTGTTCAACGCTATTTGCACAAAAAAAAAAAAAAAAAAAAAAAGAGAGAGAGAGAGAGAGAGAGAGAGAGAGAGAGAGAGAGAGAGAGAGAGAGAGAGAGAGAGAGAGAGAGAGAGAGAGAGAGAGAGAGAGAGAGAGAGAACGAGTGCAACGTCAGATAAGAGAGAGAAAGAGAAAAAAAAAATGCATTAGACATAGAAGACAGACACCCATGTTCT
>NC_061839.1:5152952-5157952 GCF_019202785.1 Penaeus chinensis
AGCCATGCCCCGGAGCGGAATCCGACCCCGCGACGTCCGGCTCACGAAAATGCATCAGCAAATTGCTCTTCTTATCCGGCGCCTATTAACATGCCCTTAAGAATAAGACAAAACATCAAATTCCAATCCGGGCTCTATTTCGCCGGCCGAAGCGCGCCACGGGGATGCGTAAGGAACACTACGCTTTTAATGACTTGCCTGATGATTCCAGGGATCGGCGGGGGGAGGAGGGGGAGGGGAGGGGAGGGGGGGAGTGGGTGAAAGGGGAGAAGGGAGAGGGGAAATTGTGAGAGCGTGATGGATTAAGAGAGAGAGAGAGAGAGAGAGAGAGAGAGAGAGAGAGAGAGAGAGAGAGAGAGAGAGAGAGAGAGAGAGAGAGAGAGAGAGAGAGAGAGAGAGAGAGAGAATGGGCAGAAGATCTACCTAAGACAGACAAAAAAGACAGAAAATGATTATCATTTTCCTCCCTCTCTGCAGACTCACGCACACGCGCGCGCACCAAACGCACATTCGCACACATTTCCTCCCTGACGTTTCACCTTCCGATTAAATTCCAGACCCGCACAATTATCTCCTCTAGACAAGTAAATCCTTAAGGCAGATGGAGGCCATCCTTCCCGCCTCACCCTGTGCGAAATTAGCTAAAGCATTTGGCCCTAATGCCACGTATATTAGCGCCGCGAGCACTCGGATCCCGGCCAAATTATGAAGCGGCTAAATGCTAGGTTCCGCGGGTGATGGACGGTTAGCGAGCGAGTCGGTTAGCGGAGTTTGCGAGCGAACAGGTTAGCGATGTCGCCGCTTAGGCCGTGACGGGTATTAGTGCGCGCTAAGCGACTCCCGCTAGACGTTTTGAGCGATAATGATAAGTAGCGGAGATGAGACGAGAAGTTCCGAGCATCAGCAGGTTAGCGAGTTAGCGAGCTAGTGAGTTAGCAAGTGAGCGAGTATGAATGGCCTGATGATTTCCTCCACTTGCGCCCGTAACATACATCACGTGCGTGCGCACTTACGAAATTTAGCGCAAAATGTTAAGCAGTAATGTTTCGTCGCGAGGTTGATGGGCGATTAGCGAGTTAGCGAGATAGCGGGTTAGCGATATTGCTGCTTATAGCAGACGCAGTGGGTGGTAAACGTGAATTATTCCCAATAATGAGGTCGTTACAAAGTGGTTAGGGATAAAATGACGGCGTGACGCTTGGTTCCGCTTCCTGGCCATTATCACGGAAGTCCCAGGGCGATGCTGGCGGCGGAGGCGGCGCAGCGGCTCTTCAAGCTAGCGCCCTCGTCTCTCACCGGTGAAGGCGATGAGGTCTTTCCCCAAAAAACAAAAACTGGAAAGGCCTTCTACCTTCTCTATATGATCATCATCGACAGCACAAAACCGGAAAACAATACGATCTATTCCTTCACGACGAAACAGAGAAATTAAGAAAGGAAATGTTGATTTGCATTGTCATTAATGCTTATCGTAATCATTATTATTTTCTTTACATTTCAACCCCTTTTTCGTGGATGAATATTGATACTTCTCTCTCTATAATGTTTTCGTTCTCTATTTGCGTTGTTCGGCCTCGATAAACTAGTCATGGCTATGATTTACCCTCTAATGACCTTGTGGCATAGGTTGCGTAGGCATTCTTATGCAAAACCTAAAATTCATATCAAGTCATCATGATCATTATGACGTACGTATACATGCATACATACATACCCGGTACATATATACATACATATATTATTTAATATTACATTACATTACATTGTATTATATTACATCATATCATATTATATTATATTTTATTATATCATATTATATCACACACACGTGTATGCGAGTGGGTGCTCGCACATGTAAAAATGCATAAATCATATCTTTTACGTCATAATTATTCATTCTAATGGATGTTATACATGGCAAATGTCGTCAAAAAATAATTTGGACATTTTCTTATACAGATAAGCATATAACAGAATCTAATTCCTCATTATAATATATCACCCACTAGTTTCCATCTTGTGTATCACTACCTTATTATTCCTCATAATATATATATATATATATATATATATATATATATATATATATATATATATATATATATAGCCAACCAGTGATATACATCAAATGAGCTTTACATATAAATTTACTTTTTCTTCATAGATATTAAGCAAACCAATTTTAAGCTAAGGTTAATAAATTTCCCGCATATATTTTATATATAATATATATATATATATATATATATATATATATATATATATATATATATATATATATATAAGTGTGTATGTGTTTGTGTGTGTGTGTGTGTGTGTATACATACATACATACATACATATATATATATAAATATATATATATATATATATATATATATATATATATATATATATGTGTGTGTGTGTGTGTGTGTGTGTGTGTGTCTATACATACATATATATGTGTGTGTGTGTGTGTGTGTGTGTGTGTGTGTGTGTGTATGTGTGTGTGTGTGTGTGTGTGTGTGTGTGTGTGTGTGTGTGTGTGTGTGTGTGTGTGTGTGTGTGTGTGTGTGTGTGTGTGTGTGTGTGTGTGTGTGTATGTACGTATTTGTATATACTTATGCGTATGCATGTATACATTTTTTCAATCTCTGTCCGCAAGCAAGCGAGTGCCCACGCGCTGTACTGGATGCGGACTGCCTCAATATCTCCTAATTGAACCAGTTACTTCATGGGCGTCGGCGGCCATGGACTGGTCTCCTCTCCTTCTCAAACCCTCTTCCTATTATCCTTCTCTCTTTATCGCTAGTTCTTATTCCCCTTCTTCTCTCAGCTTCCTAATCTGATCCATTCCTTTCTCTCCTTCTCGTTACTCTTCCTCTTTCTCTTCCTAATCTCGTTCTTTTTCTGCCTTAACGTATAAACGTATTTCGCTTCCCATGTTTCGCCTTACATGTCTCTTTGTGTCTGTTCTCTTCCCCCTTTTCTCCCCTCTTCCTCTCTTTCTCCCTTACTCTTTTCGTCTCTTCCTCTCATTCTCCCTTTCTCGTCTCCCCTCTTCCTTTCTTTCTCCCTTCCTCCTTTCCTCTCTTCCTCTCTTTCTCCCTCTTTTTCCCTTTCTCCTCTTTCTCCCTTCCTTTCTTCCCCCTTTCTCCTCTTTCTCCCTTTCTCTTTTCCCCTTTTCTCCTCTTTCTCTTCCCTTCTCCCTCCCCATCTCTCTCGTGCCTCTTCCTCTCTCCAAGCCCTCCCCTGTCCCTCCTCTCTCTCCCCTACTCCATCTACCCACACTAAACCCATGATTTATATGCCCCCTCTTCCCCCTCTCCCTCTCCCTTCTCTCTTCTCTCCAGGAGCCCTCGCACCCTGTATTTTGATTTCCTTGTTTCTTTTCTTTGCTATCCCTCCCCCCCTCTTTCTCTCTCTCGCTCGCTCTCTCTCGCTCTCACTCTCTCTCTCTCTCTCTCTCTCTCTCTCTCTCTCTCTCTCTCTCTCTCTCTCTCTCTCTCTCTCTCTCTCTCTCTCCCCCTCTCTCTCTCTCTTCCCCTCTCCCTCCCTCCTTCTTCTCTCTCTCTTCCCCTCTCCCTCCCTCCCTCTTCTCTCTCTCTCTCTCTCTCTCTCTCTATTTCTTCCCCTCTCTCTCCCTCCCTCCTCTCTTTAACGCCATGTATCTTTCTCTCTCCTTCATTAAGGCGCATCTGGATAATGCAGACGGGGCGCAAAAAACAGCCCGAGGAAGCGGTCTCAAAGCGTTACCAAATAGGCAAAAGGTCGAATGATAAAGACGAAAAAAAAGAGAGAACAAAAAAAAAAAAAAAGAAACGAAGAGAGGAGAAACGTAAGAACAGGAACAACGATTCATTGCTATAATTCGTGTATTTTATTTTTAGAATTTACTTATTTAAAAAAAATTGATGTTTATATAGATAGATAGATAGATAGATAGATAGATAGATAGATAGAGAGAGAGAGAGAGAGAGAGAGAGAGAGAGAGAGAGAGCGAGAGAGAGAGAGAGAGAGAGAGAGAGAGAGAGAGAGAGAGAGAGAGAGAGAGAGAGAGAGAGAGAGAGAGGGAGAGAGAGAGAAGGAAAATAAAGACAGAGAGAGAGACAGAGCCGGAGAGAAAGAATGAGACAGAGAGAAAGAGACCAGCCAGACAGCCAGACAGACAGACAGCCAGACAGACACACAGAGAGCCGGGCGGAGGTCGCGGAGTTTAATAAGCAGCTCCGGTTTTTAATCCCAATGCAAGCCCTTAGATGCGTGGCTTGCGTCGATGCGATCGGGAAAATGGCTCAGGATATCTTTGATCAACATCGCCACTTTAATGGTGATTGTCTGATTGTTCCACTACGCCTGCCCTTGCCTCACGCAGGGGGGGGAGGGGGGGAGGGGGGGAGGGGAGGGGGTATGATTAAAACTAAATTAAAAAGAGAAAAGAAAACGAGGATTGAAAAAAAAAAATAAAAGGGAATAAAAAGAGAGAGATTGAAATTATTCATGTGATGCGCGTTCGTTGTATATCGTGATGTGATCTCTTTAGAGAACTATTATTTATTTGCTTTTTTTTTTTTTTTTTTTTTTCATCTCTCTCTCTCTCTCTTCTCTTTTTTTTGACATTCTTGTTTTGGAGTTATCGTACTCGGGGCGGGTCTCTTCATTCTCACTCTTCTTTCCTTTTTTATTTACACAATTATTTGATATTTATTGCGTGATTTTTCTTTTCGAATTAACGTCCTTGGGTAGTACGGCTATATCTCCGTTTTCTTTTCTTTTTAGTCGTCAACTCAATTATTTTATATTTCACTGTTCTTTTTTTTTTTCTCTCTCTCTCTTCTGAATTATCATCCTTATTGGGATCTATCAACTATTTTCTTCTTCTTTCTTTCTTTGTTCTTTCTATTCGCTCATCATTCCTTGATGTGCCAGTTTAGTAAACTGAAAAAAAAAGAAAAAAAGAACAAAAATACATATGGATATTTTCGTCACTCAATTGAAAAGATATTTCTGATAATATT
>NC_061839.1:5177952-5185452 GCF_019202785.1 Penaeus chinensis
CGGCGCTAAAATACTGTTTAAACAAAGTTTCTCGCCACCCTGAAACTATTCCTAGAACCTGGAATGTTCCTTCGCTAAATTAATGAAATGCTGGCTTCCTCGGGGCGCTTTCATGAGAATGGAGTTGTTATTGTTTCTTTCAGGATATAAAAACGGGGAGAGGGAAGAAATTATATATATATATATATATATATATATTTATATATATATATATATTTATATATATATATATTTATATATATTTATACATATATACGTGTGTGTGTGTGTATATGTGTGTGTGTGTGTGTGCGTGTGTGTGTATGTGTGTGTGTGTGTGTGTGTGTGTGTGTGTGTGTGTGTGTGTGTGTGTGTGTGTGTGTGTGTGTGTGTGTGTGCATGTACAAATTTACATATATATTTTTCCGATGTTTTATCATTATAAAGACAGTAATTCATATGTGTATTTCTTTGGGTTTAAATACAACAATAATGCAGATCTAAGAAAGAGAGAAAGAAAAAAAATCTAAAATATACGTTGTTAAACTTTTCTCCATTTCGCGCATACATACATACATACATACACTCGCACATACGCATATGCATAGGTATAAACATAAAATACAAAATTATGAATTTCTTGTTTCTTAAATTGCACACATATGTACATGTACACACACACACACACACACACACACACACACACACACACACACACACACACACACACACACACACACAAACACAAACACACATGCAATTAGTTTGACTCTAACAAAGGTACATTCATAGAAGTACAACAGGCGATACAAACATAAACAAACCAACAATGGATAGATAGAGATAAGCAGATGAATAGCCGAATTGATGATGGATGATAGCCATTGCCTGAAAGATCCTACCCCTCCACTTCCTCCCCCTCCCCCCCCCTTCTCCCCACTTCCCCCCTTTTCTCCCCACTTCCCCCTCCCCCCTTCCCCCACTTCCCCCTTCCCCCCATTTTTGCTTGCCTGACCCATTCCGCCATCAGTCACACTTAGAACTGACAAATCCTCAATCATTAATTTGGACTGCATTGGAAGACAGAAGGGGAACCGGGAGGGAGAGAGAGAGAGAGAGAGAGAGAGAGAGAGAGAGCGAGAGAGAGAGAGAGAGAGAGAGAGAGAGAGAGAGTGAGAGAGAGAGAGAGAGAGAGAGAGAGAGAGAGAGAGAGAGAGAGAGAGAGAGAGAGAGAGAGAGAGCGAGAGAGAGAGAGAGAGAGAGAGAGAGAGAGAGAGAGAGAGAGAGAGAGAGAGAGAGAGAGAGAGAGAGAGAGAGAGAGAGAGAGAGAGAGAGAGAGAGAGAGAGAGAGAGAGAGAGAGAGAGAGAGAGAGAGAGAGAGAGAGAGAGAGAAGAGAGAGAGAGAAAAGAAAAGAAAAAGAAGAAAAGAAAATGGAAAGAAGAGGAAGAAGAAAAAGATGATGATGATGATGAAGGCGACGGAGGAAGGAAGTCCAGGAAAGAAAGTTAAGAATTAAATGACAAGAATATACGAGAATGAGGAGAAGGGGTTAGAAGTTACCACAGAAGATGAACGGGCAACGAAGAAAGGGAGCAAGAGGAAGAGGAGGAGGAAGCAGGAAAAGAAGAAGAAGAAGAAGAAGCGGAGGAGGAGGAGGAGGAGGAGGAGGAGGAGGAAGAGGAGGAGGAGGAGGAGGAGGAGGAGGAGGAGGAGGAGGAGGAGGAGGAGGAGTTGGAGCAGGAGCAGGAGGAGGAGGGAGAGGAGGAGAAAGCTGGGAAACAGGAGAAGGAGGAAGAGCGGAAAATAGGAAAAGGGGAGGAAGAGGAGGAGAGAGAAAAATATGAAGAGAAAACTGAGAGGCGCAAACGGTGGATAAAGAAAGATGAATTAAATGAAGATGAGAAGAATAAGGCAAGGAGAGAAGAAATATGGGGAAATAGAAAAGGAAACTTGAGAGGAAGAGGAAAAAAAAAAGAAGAAAACGAGGAGGAGAAGATTGGTAAAATAAAAATAAAAAGGAAGAGGATGGGAGGAAAAGAAGGAGAAGATAGGTAAAGAAAGGCCAAGGAGAAGATTAAGGAGATGGCAGAATGTCCAAAAAACCTAATACTGGAGAAAGGATAAAAAAGAAAAGAAAAATGATAATAATAACTGGGGAAAAAAGAAGACCATGGAAGTGAAAGCGACGAAGAGAAGAACAGAAGATGAACAAAAAAAAGAGGACGCCATTAAGGCTGATCGTAAGGGCGCGAGGACACGCGTTGAGTGTTCTGCACGGGAGGGGAGGGAGGGAAGGAGGGGGTGGAGGGGCGGGAGGGAAGGAGGGCGTGGAGGGGAGGGATGGAAGGAGGGGATGGAGGGGTGGGAGGGAAGGAGGGGGTGGAGGGGGTGGAGGGGCCTGGGTGAAAGAGGGCGTGGAGGGTAGGGAAGGGAGGAGAGGATGGAGGGGAGGGAGGGAAGGAGGGGGTGGAGGGGCGGAAGGGAAGGAGAGCGTTGAGGGGAGGGAGGGAAGGAGGGGAAGGGAGGGAAGAAGTGAAGATAGAGGCGAGAACAGAAGGCTGGGGGAGGAGAGGGAGGGAAGGGAATGGTGAATTGAGAGGGAGGGGAGCGGAGGGAACAGGTGAAGATGGGGAGAGAAGAGGAGGAGAGCGGAGGGAAGAAGCGAAGATGGAAAGGGGAGGGGGACAGGAGAGGCGAGAGATGGGAGAGGGAGGGAAGAAAAAAGAAAGGAAGGCAGAGCGTGAAGGGAGGAGGGAGGGAGCTCAATTGTATGGGGAGAGCGGGGGATTAGGAAGGGGGAGGGGAGGGGTAGGAGAAGGAAGGAAGGAAGGGGCACGGGAGGGAGTTGATATCGCATGAGACGCATGATTTATGAGTTTTAATATACGTCGCCTGAATGATTTACACTTTGAGTTAGTGGAGCTTGGCTTTTCTCGCTGCTGATGGCTGCGACTTGGCCGTAATGACCCACGGGGCTGGCGAAGGGGAGATGGATGTGCAGAGGGAGAGAGAGGAAGAGAGAAGGGGAGGGAGAGAGAGAGAGAGAGAGAGAGAGAGAGAGAGAGAGAGAGAGAGAGAGAGAGAGAGAGAGAGAGAGAGAGAGAGAGAGAGAGAGAGAGAGAGAGACAGAGTAGTAACAAATTAAAAAGAAAACATGCAAATGCAGGTACGGAGGGAACAGTGTGGCCCGAACAGGAGTAACATAACGCACGGCGGCCGAGAGGGAGAGGGGGAGGGAGTTACGAAGAGGGAGGGAGAGGGGGCCAGGGAGGAGGAGTCTGACGGTAAGAAGCCCTAAGCTGAAGTGTGCATGAAAGCTTCATTTCAGGCGGAGCTGAGCCCGAGGATCCCGAGCTGCAGCTTAGGTCGCGCAGGAGGAGCGGCGTCCATTCAGGCCGGGTCGAACTTTATCTTCGGCGGCGCTGGGAGACGGTCTCGGTGAATAAGCGATCCCTGGACAGTTGTCAGCTGCCGCAGGGGCGTTGCAACAGCTACATTCGCTACGCACATGTGTGAACACGTACACGCACACGCTGCAGACGCCTGGACACACAGCCGGGCTCATGCACCATTTCCTGCACACCCGATCATTAACACGCTTACACGTGCACGCAAGCATCTGTGTACTTTGATTCGAATTAGCATGCATGCCTAAGTGCATGTAAATGAAAGGTGGCGCATATACACGCACGTACATATATATACGCGTGAACGTGTGTGTGTGTGTGTGTGTGTGTGTGTGTGTGTGTGTGTGTGTGTGTGTGTGTGTGTGTGTGTGTGTGTGTGTGTGTGTGTGTGTGTGTGTGTGTGTGTGCATCTGAGACAGTGAAATATAAAGAGACAAAAATCTGTCCTTTTATAGACACGAAACAGAAGCCCCGTAAATCTCTCCTGATCACAGAAATCTTGGCATAAAATAAACAGAAAAATTAAAGTGGCGTTCTGTGAGCCCGTCCGCTCTCCTGGCTTCCCTTCCTCTCTCTCGCCTCCTTCATAAAGCCCACGTTTCCTTGCCAGACGAGACGCTGCCGGTCAAAATCGAGGCTTTTTTTTTTTTTTTTCCCTCGTCGATTGAATAACAGAGTAGTACTACCAGAGCCGCTGACTCCCCCTTCTACCCTCTCTCCTATACCCCCGTCCCCTTCCCCTCCCCTCTTTTGATAAACAAGAATCTTGGAAGCTTGTTTTGGCAAGAAAAAGAAGAAAAATAAAAAAGAATAAGAAAAAAGTTCACCTCTAATTTGTGAATTCATCAACAGTTTCCGTGGATATGCAAACAGCCCTTGATTGGATGCAAATAGAATGATTGCCTCCTTTTGATAGCATATTCTCAAATAACCCAAGAGTCGTGTATGACTCATGTTTAAGAATAAACATAAATAAATACTGAGAAAGATATAAGTGAACTGGTTGGAAAAATAATACATAGCATAAACACAGGCAAATAACTCTCCCTCTTTCCACACATTTAAATACAAATATTCAGATACACGCACTCACATACGCACACACACACACACACACACACACACACACACACGCGCGCGCAAGCACACACACATCCACACATATAACCAGCCACAACTGCAACTAAAGTAACTTTAAAACCCACAATAAAACATAAACAGAGAGGAAAAAGAAAAGGGCATACATGCAGTTCGGTCGACAATCCTATTAAATAAACACACATTTCACTTCCACGATGTAGCCCCTTCTCCCCATGGACAAAGACTTCCTCCCCCCTTCTCCCCTCCCTCTCTTCCCCTCTAACCTTCCTCCCCCCTTCCCCCCTTCTCCCCTCCCTCTTTTCCTTCTAACCTTCCTCCCCTCTTCTCCCCCCTTCCCCCCTTCTCCACCCCCTACCCCTCTAACCTTCCTCCCCCCTTCCTCCCTTCTCCACCCCCTACCCCTCTAACCTTCCTCCCCCCCTTCCCCCCTTCTCCACTCCTACCCCTCTATCCTCCCCCCACCCCAGCTCCGAGTTTATTGTTGGCTGGGGAAGAGCACAGAGATTTATGCTTGACAGTCAGTATGCTTGTGTTTATAGTGTCGGGGTCTTCTTATACCTCCATTCATGGGTCTGGCTGGAAGGGGGGGGGGGGGGGGGGGAGGGTGATAAAAGAGAGGGGGGGGGGATGGGGAAAAGGTATCCGATGGGGAGAGTTTGTTGGGGGGGGGGGGGAAGAAAGAAAAAAGAAACTAGGAAAATGTGGGAAAAGAGGCAAGGGGAAGAAGGGAGGTCAAATTTACAGGGGAGGTCGAAGTTCTGCAGTTCTCCCCTTCCCCTTCCACTTCCCCTTCCCCTTCCACCTCCCCCCCCACCCCCACCCTCTCTCTCTCGGACGCATATACGAACGAACCTCCGCTTGCACGAACGTTGTTGCAGTCTCGTTGGTGAAGTGAGGATGATAAGGATATATAGTGTATATCATGATGAAATTAATTATAATACTAATCCACCTCTTTATAATAAACACAGGAAATAACAACTTAAGTCGTAGTAAAAATAATAATCATGACGACATTTGGTATCAATAAACATGATACTATATTGACAAGAATAAAAACAGCAACAATAGTGTAAATTACAAGTAAAAAAAATACAGTGATCATAATTAACATCCCATGACTGCTAAAACACTTGGAAAAACAGAGTAAAAAAACACCAGCGGCGGTAACGACATAATTAAGCAATTTAAAACAACGAATAAAAAACCTAAAAAAAAAACAAAAAAACAAAAAAAAAAGACAAAACGAAAAGAAACACAACAAAAAAATAGAATATACGATTTAACAAAGAAATAAAAACTTCATTATTATAAAATGCTGTTCATGCTTTCGAATCCACAGGTCACCTGTCAGTCTTGGGTCTTGCTTTCAACATTGCATCCTGGTTCAATTACTTAGGCGAAGAGACAATAAAGGGAATAATAGAGGAGGAAAAGGGAGGGGAGGAAGTAATAAACATGACGATAATAATGATAATGATAATAATAATAATAATAATAATAATAATAATAACAATAATAATAATAGTAATACTCATAATAATAATAAAAATAATAATAATAATAACAATAACAATAATAATAATAATAATAATAATAACAATAATACAAATAATAATAACAATAATAACAACAACAACAATAACAATGACACCAATTCCTTGAACAATAAAACCACCAATAAAAAATATTCCCAAATTGAGGCACGAGGAAGGACCGAGGGAGCAAAAGACCCGGATGGATGGCCACGCCCCAGTAATCTCTTCGACTCGGATTAAAATATTGTTCGTCGACTCAACGTCTGAGAGAGGAAAGAGGGAGGGAGGGAAGGAGGGAGGGAGGGAAGGAGGGAGGGAGGGAAGGAAGGAGAGAGGGAAGGGGGAAGGAAGGGGGGAAAATGGGGGAAGGGGTAAGGAGGGAGGAGAGAGGGAGGGGGGAAGAAAGGGGGAAGCAGGAGGGAGGGAGGGAGGGGGAAGGAAGAGGGAAGGGGTAAAGAGGGAGGGAGGGAATGAAGGAAGGGGGAAGGGGGAAGGAAGAAAGGAGGGAGGGAGGGAGGGAGGGAAGGAAGGGGGAAGGAGGGAGTGAGGGCGGGAAAGAATGGGGAAGGGGGAAGGAGGGAGGGAGGGAGGGAAGGAAGGGGGGAAGGAGGGAGGGAAAGAGGGAATGAGTTAGGAGTAAGGATGGATGGAGGGAAAGAAAGAGGTAAAAAAAAGGATGGAGGGAGGGAGGGAGGAAGGGAGGGAGGGAGGGAGGGAGGGAGGGAGGGAGGGAGGGAGGGAGGAAGGGAGGGAGGGAGGAAGGGAGGGAGGGAGGGAGGAGAAGGTCAGGGTGAAGGTTGGGCAAGGCTGGGAAACGGAAGAGAAGGAAGGAGGGAAAAGGGATTAGAAGGAGGGGGGGGGGGGTAAAGGGAGGGAGCGAGGGGGCCGGAATATTGAAAGGAGAGAGAAATGTGGTTAGATAGAAATAGATAGACAGATGGATAAATACATATATATAAATGGAGAGAAAGATAGCGAATTGAAGATAGATAGATAGCTAGATCGAGAGAGAGGGAGAGAGTGAGAGAGAGAGAAAGATAGATAGATAGAGAGAGAGAGAGAGAGAGAGAGAGAGAGAGAGAGAGAGAGAGAGAGAGAGAGAGAGAGAGAGAGAGAGAGAGAGAGAGAGAGAGAGAGAGACAGAGAGAATCCGCATCAATCATCCCTTTCTTAATCTTCTTCCTCCCTCAGCCAATTTAAATAATTTAGCCGAATAAAGTGCATCACTGGAGAAGATCCAGAGGCCAGGCAACCCCCCCCCTCCCCCCTTTCCCCCCTCGCACAAGCTTTTTCTCATAATGGCCAAAGACAAATGGTTACCATGATAAATTCATCCGTTCTCCAGTTTTCGTCAGGGCGCAGGTGTTGGCTGGGGTGGCAGGGCCTGGTGGTGGTGGTAGTGTGGTTGTGGTTGGTGGTAAGGGCACTGGTGATGGCGTGGAGTAATGGAGAGAAAGATACAAAGAGAGAGGTA
>NC_061839.1:5195452-5197952 GCF_019202785.1 Penaeus chinensis
TGAGGGGTAAAAAGAAAGGAGAAGAAGACGGAGAAATTAGGGCACGGAGGGAGGGAGCGAGTAGGGAGGGGGGAGGGGGGGGGACGGCCACAGCGGACATTGGCTTCCCTCGCAATGCCTCTTTAACTGTTGGGGTTCCAGACCACAGCCGAATAAATTGGATTCTGCCTTTCTTGAAACGTCTCGATATTTCGTTATTATCTTGCTGAGGGTGTAACTGCGTTTTCCCTTTTTCCGGCTTTATGCTTGTAATCACCTGCTTTTGGCAAGAGTGGTTAATGCAAGATCACGTGCGGTATGGATAGACACATACACACGTATATACGTACACACACGGAAAAAAGTGCGGTCGCATACAAAGTCAAACATGCAAACAGACGCATGTCATCACGCATAAGATCGGATATACACAGAAGTGTGAGTACGTAACCACGCACAAACTCACACGTAAACAAACACACACACACACACACACACACACACACACACACACACACATCTGCCCCCTACCCCCACCATCACCACACACACGCACATACACACATGTAAACACACACGCACCCATGCATATAAGCTGCTTCTGTCCCCCGATCCTTATTTTGTCCACACACAAAAAATATTATTTAAGACTCCGGAGTGTGTACCTTCCTCCTCCACCTTTTCCAGCCTTAAGGGGAGTGTGAGGAAGAGGAGAAAGAGGAGTAGGAGGAAGTGGTGGAGGGGGAAGTATAGAAGCTGAAGCTGCTTCTTCCTTGTCCTCTTCCTCCTCCCTGCTTCCTTCTTCTCTCCTGCGAGATGTTTACTCTCCTCTCTCCGCCTTCAGACTGCGAGAGCTTCTGGTTAGCGCTTCTCGACAATGGCGCCGCGGCACTTCCCTTTGCATTGTAATAGCCTGTGGGTCCTGCTCCCGTTTTGGCATGCGGCCGCTCTACCTCCTGTGACACTCCACTCGCAGCCCTACTCGCCGGGCTGCCGCTGCTGCAGTGCTGCCCGTGACAATCCTCACACCCCTGCAGCACATGACGCATTTCTCCCTGGATATTTTCAGGTTACCATTCGCGCAACAGTTAACATGGCTCTCCCCTGTCTGCAACACGGCGCAGATTTCCTTTTGTGGAAGAGTATAAAAGACGTCCCTTCTACCTTGGAACATAACACCTGGCTCACGCCTCCCTGCAACACGCAGTTGGCAACCTTCCCTTAGGATTCTCCTTTGAAATACAACACCTAGCACTCACCGCACCCTCCCCCCCCCTCCCCCCCTACGGCACTGCTCTCCAGGACTCACGCTAAGACTCCTTCTTCATCCCTGCCAAAGCCACACTCGGCGGGCTTCTGGTCCCTAGTTCCCGTGGCGTGCTGGTTTCTGCTAAATTTAAAGCCCTCTTATAAAACACTTCCTCCCGTTCTTGCGATTTCCCCGGTTTTAGGGCTTTCCAGTCGGTGTGTATGCGGGCATGTGTGTGTATGTGTGTGCTGTGTATTTGTGTGCGATTGTTGTGGGGTTTTCCGTTGTTTTGTATGTTGTTTTGTTTGTTGTGTGTGTGTGTTTTTTGTGTTTTTTTTTGTTTTTGTGTGTGGGGAGTGTGTGGGGGCGGGGTGTGGGTGTGTTGTGTGTTTTTTTGTGTTTAGGAAGGCAACGTGTCGTGTAGGGATTGTCGTTATATAAGGGTTTGGGTATAAATTGTTTTCCTTTTTTCATGTAAGGAAATCCCCCCCCGATCTACCTGTCCACAAACGGCCGTGAGATTTCGATCCCCCAAATTTCCCCCCCCCCCCCCCCCCCCCCCCAATTTACATGAAAAATTTTACAGCAATGCCTAGAGAAACCCGTGGAACTTTCCCCCAAAGCCTACCAGCTGTCAGGTGTTCCCACGGCCTCCTGACCCCTAAGGTTCCCTAGATAGAGGTGAATTTTTACATTCCTTTCCCTTGGGGGCCCCCTGTGGCGTATAACATCTGCATCTTCCCCATCCTTCGCCTTTCCCATTCTCCCCTTTCCTCTTTTCCATTTCTTTTTCCTCTTTCCTTCCTTTTCCCTCTCCCCTTTCCCCTCTTTCTCCTTTTTTTCTTCCTCTCCCCCTCCTTTCCCCTTTCCCTTTTTCCCCTTTCTTCGCTCCTTCCTTTTTTCCTCTCCTCTTTTTTCCCATCCCCCTTTCCTTTTCCTCTCGTCCTTCCCTTTTTATCATCTTTCCTCTTTCCCCCTTTTCCTTCCTATCCTTCCCTCTTCCTTCCCCCTCCCCCCCTTCCCCCTTCCCTCTGTTCTCTTTCTCCTTTCCTTTTCCCTTTTCCTCCCTCCTTGAAATTCTCCTCTCCTTTCCTCTTCCCTTTTCCCTTTTTTCTCCAGTTTCCTTCTACACTTCAACCTCACAAACTTTTTTCCCTTTAAAACTAGACATGATTCTTATGAAAAATGTCAGATCTCTCGTCGTCCGGAGGCTGAAGCACCAAAAAAAAAAAAATTTAAAAATAACTTATTAACCTCTACCCCCTTTGATGT
>NC_061839.1:5210452-5227952 GCF_019202785.1 Penaeus chinensis
TCCTCCCCTTTGCCCCCCCCCCACCCCCATCCCCCACCCTTCCCGTTCCATCTTTGGCTACTTCCTCCTCTCTTTTCTTCCCTTCCTATATCCCATTCCTCTGATTCATTCCCTTTTATCGGCCTTCTACCTTATTCCTCCTACTTTCTCCTTTCCTTCGTTCTTCTGTCCCACTCTCTATTTTCCCCTCCTTTCCTCCCTTTCTTCTGTCCTTCTTAACCCCCTTTCCTTCATCCCTGCTCTCCTCCCTCCCTCCCTTTCTCCCTCCCTCCCTGCCTCCCTCCCTGCCTCACCTCCCTTTCTCCCTCTCTCCCCTCCCTTTCTCCCTCCCTCTCTCCCCTCCCTTTCTCCCTCTCTCCCTCACTCCCTTCCCCATTCTCCTTCTCCCTCCTTCTGCTGCGCTGCTAATATCATAAACATTACAACATGTTTACTGCGTCACTAGCCAGTGCTATGAAATTTTCCTTCCACAATCTTATTTACTGGCAGTTCATTTCCATTCGAATTAGTTTTGAGAACCTCTTCAAAGACAAATATTTAAAAAGAAAAAAATGGATGCGTTGCACCCCCCCCCTCCCCCTCTCACATGATAAATCTTCTTAGCATAATTAAAAAAAAAAAAAGAAATAAAAAATATATATTCTTGAAATGTCTGACTAGGAGACACCTCGCCCGGACGGAAATTTCACACACAAAAAAAAGTGAGAGGTTTATGTCAGATTTTTATACTAAGTGATGATCATCGGAATCTATAGCTTGGAGGAGGATGGGAGGGAAGGAGGGTGGGGGGCAGGGGAAAAGGAAAGAGGGAGATGGAAGGGGAGAGGAGGGAAGGAGGGAGGAGAGAGGAGTGAAGAGGGAGGGGGGAAGAAGGAGGAGGGAAGGAGGAATGGGATGGGGATGTGAAGAGGGGGAGGTAGGAGGGAGGAGGGAGGAAGGAGTAGGAAGGAAGATGGAGAGGTAGAGGTGGAAAGGGGGAGAGGGAGATTCGCGTCACCGCCCATCGAAATAAATTCCCAAGGAGACTCTGGCCAAGCTTTTGAAAAGAGTAAAATGTTTGTAAGGACATTCACGTCCTCGTAAGGAGAGTTCCAATACTTCTTTTCCAGCGATGACCATAAAATAGGCCAAAAAAGCAGAAAGAGAGAGAGAGAGAGATCAAGAGAAAGAGAGATCAAGAGATCAAGAGAGGAAGATCAAGACAGATATCGAGAAAGAAAGAGAGAGAGAAAGAAATCAAGAGAGAGAGAGAGAGAGAGAGAGAGAGAGAGAGAGAGAGAGAGAGAGAGAGAGAGAGAGAGAGAGAGAGAGAGAGAGAGAGAGAGAGAGAGAGAGAGAATCGACGAGAGGTGCGTCAGCGAAAATTTCTCCACGGCGAGCGTATGCGAAAATGATCGTGATGGAGTTTTTGTCGGAGTGGGATGGAAGGGGTTGAGGGAGGGAGAGGAGAGAGTGGGTGAAAGGGGGAGGAAGGAGGAGAGAGTGGGTGAAAGGGGGAGGAAGGAGGAGAGAGGGGGTGAAAGGGGGAGGGAAGGAGGAGAGAGGGGGTGAGAGGGGGAGGGGAGGAGGAGAGGAAGGAGGTGTGAGGGTGGAGTGTGAAGGGGATGGAGGAGAAGAGAGTTACTGAAATGTGGAAGGAGGAAAGGCGAGAGAGGGGGTAAAGAAGGAGAAGGGGAGAGGGAAGGATAGAGGGAGTGAAAGGTTGGAAGAAGAGGGAGGGGATGGAACGATGAGGATGAGGTGTGAGGGGGAGAGGAAGGAGGAGGGAAGTAGAGAAACTGGGAAAGAGTAATAACAAGAGAAGCCAGAGGGAAGGGGATTGAAGGAGCGAGAGAAAGAGGAGGGGGAAGGAAAGAGAGAGGGAGGGAAAGGGGGAAGGAGAGAGGGGGGGTACATCCGTCCCTAGGGGCAGGAGATGAATATCCGGCGTCGACGCAAGCAGTATGGTTAAAGAGGGAATAATTCTGCAAGCACAGCCGCGTCTGGGGAGGTAAGCGACGGCGGATGAAGAGAGTGAGAGGAAGAATGAAGAAGAAGGAGAAGGAAGGAGCCAAAAGAGAATAAGCGGCGTAAAAGCGGGATGAAGAAGAAAGGGAGAAAACCGGAAAGGGGGAAAAGCAGAAGTGAAGAGGACGAAAGGGGAGGCAGTGGGAGGAGCTCGAAGACTTAAGAGAACCGGATGATGAGGAGGAGAGAGAAAAATGGGGGAACGAAGGAGGAAAAAAACCCTCAAAGCTACTGAACATTTTTAAAGGAACCCAGGATTTAAGAAGTACGTAATATAAACATGCACACGTGAGTACACACTGAAGTACACATAGCACAAGGTCCCTGGCCAGATCCCAATGATGTACATGAAGAGACGGGTCTTATTTTTCGAAAGGGAGGGGGTGGGGGTGGGGTGGGGTCTATATATGCCAAGATCAGGTTTACACACAAAATCGTCGAAGTCCCTCTGCCATTTTTTTTTCTTTCTTTCTTTTTCTTCTTCTTTTCCTTTTTTTTGCTTTTTAAAAGATTTAAGGGAATCGTCCTTGACCCAACACGGCCTGGCCTGGAATCACCTAAGCCACTCGACCGGAATCACCCTCGAAAAAAAAGGAAAAAAAATCTATTAGAAGAAACAATTGGGTGAGCTGGACCTCGAGTCGACAGAACACGTGACTTGGAGCCAACTTGGGGGCAGGAAATCGTTACAACTTAGACTCGTGTCATCAACAGAGCACCTGACCTCGCCTGAAACCTCGTGACCTGAATTCTGAAGACTTCACATTCCCTACAAACACACACACACACGCGCACACACACACACACACACACACACACACACACACACACACACACACACACACACACACACACACACACACACACACACACATATACACACACACATACACACACACACACAGACACACACACACACACATACACACACACACACACACACACACACACACACACATACACACACACACACACACATACACAAGCACACACATGCCCGCACACGCGCACTCAAACACACACAATCTTCATGGAAGGAAAGGACTGGAAACTTCCCCTACTGCTCTGCGTGCTTCCTAACGCATCGTACGTGCTTCTCGTGCCGTAATCTGCAGAGTTGTACTACTTTTGAAATACAAGCGAGACTTGCTCTATACCTAAAGCTTCTGGGCTTGCAATAGAATCATATATTGCAAGGACGGGGTCTGCAGTTCGAGTTGAAATTCTAACTCTTGTTGATTGGATGATGCCATATATATCTAGTTTTGCGCTGTCATTAACCCTAACCAATATAACATGTTGATTTAGTTCCGGATGGATGCCCTGGCACTGCCTCAAAGTACCCAGGGCACTATGGCACAATGACGCTGATACAAGCCTGGCACTAACTCCAACCCTGCGACCACTATATATCTACAGACTATTGAAAACCAGGCAGTGACTAGTAACACCATATATCCCCTCGTCCCTACAAAACACACTCCATGACAAGGGAAACGGAGTACACCATGCTCCAGGCCAAATACACTGTGTATGCTTTGAGAGCAGTGAAGGGAGGAGAGAATTGCTGGGAGGCGAAGCTCACGTATATCTTCGAGTTGGAGGGAACTGAGGTCACTTGCAAACACAAAACAACTGTAAAATAAACGGACGAATAAAAGATAAACAACAAAGGGGAAATAATAATAAGAAATGAAATGAATGTGTCAAAAAAAACCCGCTAAAACGGTTTGAACTTAGTTGAAATTTACGCCTACTAAAACCTCCAGCTGAACTGCGGTGGCGCCCTGAACATCCTCTGCGTCTTTATGAGTTATTTTACACCTCTCTGGGAAACAGCGGCGGAGAATAACCCAGGCGGCGGTACGGGTGCCAGTCAGAACGGATCTTATATAAAGGTTTGATTTTCCGAGGCTGTTTCCCAAGTTTTGTCTAGTGTATCAATCATTCTGTTGGTGTTCTGTAAATATGATGACTATCATTATCATCATCATGATTTTGTTGTCATGATTACATTATTGTCATTAATATTGACATTATCTCCATTGTCTCAGTGTTTTGCTTTCTTTTTCTATGTCTCACTTCCCTCCCCCTCCCCCTCCCCTTCATCCTCTCCCCCCCCCCCCCTCTCTCTCTCTCTCTCTTTCTATCTCTCTCTCTCTCTCTCTCTCTCTCTCTCCTCTCCCTCTCCCTCCCTCCCCCCCCCTCTCTCTCTCTCTCTCTCTCTCTCTCTCTCTCTCTCTCTGACAGCATGAATACATATAAGCCAACCCATCTATAATGACCCAGCAAGGCACCACTGAATAAATTAAATACACATTATGATAAACCGGAATATGATACACAACGCATTATGGCAACTTTGGGCTATAAGTGCCATAATCCCGTGATAATGACTAACGTTCTTTATCACCACTGTCGCCCCCCCCCCCCCCCACCCCCCGCAGCCCACACCGACATCACCAAGCCAGGAAACTTGATTTTTTGGTGCGAAAAGGAAGTGGAAAGAGGGAGGGAATGGGGGAGAGGGGGAGAGGAAATGAGAGGGCGGGAAGGGGGAGGAGATAGGAGGGAGTGAAGGGGGAGAAGGGAATAGGAGGGAGGGAATGGGGGAGAGGGGGAGAGGGAATAAGAGGGCGGGAAGGGGGAGTAGATAGGAGGGAATGAAGGGGGAGAGGGAATACGAGGGAGGGAAGGGGAAGGGAGTAGGAGGGAGTGAAAGGAGAGAGAGAATAAGAGAGAGAGAGAGAGAATAGGAGAGAGTGAATGGCAAGAAGGAATAGGAGGGAGGGAAGGGGGGGAGAGGTAATTGGAAGAAGTGAAGTGACAGACACTAGGAGGAAGGGGGGGTTGGGTAGCTGGGTAGACGGACGAAGGGAGGGAGGGACAGGGAGGGAGAGGGAACATAGCTTACAGAGAGGGAGTAAGGGGCGTAGAGGGAGGGGAGAAGAGGAACGAGGGAGAAAAGGGAGGGAACAGAAAGGGGGTGATGAGAGTTAGAAAGGACAGGGGGGGAGGGGGAGGGAGGGTAAAAATTCATTATGGAGATGACTCCCCGGTCTCCCCATACCTTTGCCTCTTCGAATTCTAGAGGAAATGAGAGAAAGAGAGAGAGAGAGAGAGAGAGAGAGAGAGAGAGAGAGAGAGAGAGAGAGAGAGAGAGAGAGAGAGAGAGAGAGAGAGAGAGAGAGAGAGAGAGAGAGAGAGAGAGAGAGAGAGAGAGAGAGAGAGAGAGAGAGAGAGAGAGAGAGAGAGAGAGGGAAGGGAAAGAGAGGGAGGGAAGGAGGGAGGGAGGGAGGGAGGGAGGGAGAGAGAAAGAGAGAAAGATAGAGAGAGAGAGAGAGAGAGAGAGAGAGAGAGAGAGAGAGAGAGAGAGAGAGGGAGGGAGGGAGGGAGGGAGGGAGGGAGGGAGGGAGGGAGGGAGAGAGAGAAAGAGAGAGAGCGAAAGAGAGAGAGCGAAAGAGAGAGAGCGAGCGAGCGAGCGAGCGAGAGAGAGAGAGAGAGAGAGAGAGAGAGAGAGAGAGAGAGAGAGAGAGAGAGAGAGAGAGAGAAAGTGACGGACAAATAGAGACAGACGGGGAAAAAAAAGAGGGGAAGAGATTGAATGGGAGAACAAAAGTGAAAGGAAATACTAGTTGGGTTTATCTTTCCATTACACGAGAGATTATGACAAAATGAAATGGATTTCGACTGTAAGATGTAAGACCATAAATAAATTACCTAAATGTATATTTTTAGCATCGTGTCCTGTCATGTCAAACAGGGGAGAGGGGAGACGAGAGAGGAGAGAGGGGAGAAGAGAGAGGGAAGAGACACCGGGGAGAGGAGGGGGAGGGGAAACAGGGGATAGGGGGAAGGGGGGGGGGAGGGAGAATAGCATGGGGGCGAGACTTCTCCTGGATTATGCTTCGAATGATAAAATTTGCATTTTTATGACGGAAACTTTCGAATTTCGCATGCAAATTCTTTTTTTCCCTTTCCATTAAAAGTTCATAAACACCATTACAATCAACCGAGGTAAACTGGATGGAATTTCTACCTATTGCAGGATGATGAAGACGATTAGATCTCATTGACGACACTTCGACGTGGCGGAAGAAGGGGAGGGAAGGAGGGAGGGAAGAGGAGGAGGAAGAATAGGAGAGAGGGGGGAGAGGGAGGGAGGGAGGGAGAGAGGGAAGGGAGGCGCTCGATGAAGACCCGCTCCGCATTTGATTAAATGGACTGCCTATCTGAACAGTCAATGTTTTCCCGCTCAATTTCGACGCTTATATACATTTAACCTTTCTCTTTTCTTCTTCTCTATTTCGTCTTTTTTTTCTTTTTCTTTTTTTCGATGCCTTTTTTTTTGCAATTTGGAGTCTACATACTCTATCTTATATGTATGCTAATCACAGGCTGGTGCAGGTCTCCCTTCCCTCCCTCCCTCCCTCACTCACTCGCACCTTCCCCACCCCCTCCCTCTCTCTCTCTCTCTCTCTCTCTCTCTCTCTCTTTCTCTCTCATTCTCTCTCATTCTCTCTCCCCCCCCCCCCTCTCTCTCTCTCTCTCTCTCTCTCTCTCTCTCTCTCTCTCTCTCTCTCTCTCTCTCTCTCTCTCTCTCTCTCTCTCTCTCTCTCTCTCTCTCTCTCTCTCTCTCTCTCTCTCTCTCTCTCTCTCTCTCTCTCTCTCTCTCTCTCTCTCTCTCTCTCTCTCTCTCTCTCTCTCTCTCGCTCTCTCTCTCTCTCTCTCTCTCCCTCTCTTGTATCATTGCATCTGTACTTACTCTATCTTTTCTTTACTTTATTATTGATTTCCTACATTTATAAAAGTTCTAGTTACTTCTTTGTCTTCTTTCTTTTCGTCCCTTTCCTTATCATGTTCATATATATATATATATATATATATATATATATATATATATATATATATATATATATATATATATGTATATATATGTATATATATTTTTTTTAATAACCTTCCTTCTCTTTTCTCTGTCAGTTTTTTTTATCTCTCGTATTTCCTTGCTTCCCCCTCCTCTATCACTTTTCAGTTTCTCTTCTTCGTTACTCCCACTCCCTCTCTTGCTATATTCCTTTTTTCTTACCTTCTCTCTCTCTGTCTCTCTTTTACATCTCTTACTCTCCCCGCCTGTGTATCCTTCTCTTTCTTCCTCCCTTCTATAACCCTCTTTATTATCCTTCTCTCTCTCTCCATTTTTTTTTCTCTCTCTCTTCCTGTCGTCCTTTCAAACTTGAGTAATGACCCAATATCACCTTACTAACCCGAAGGCCCGAGAGAGTCCAAGACCTGCGTCAGGTCGTCACAGGTCATTTAAGTTAACACAAGCCACTAAGTTTCGGGTCATTTAGGTGAAAAAAAGGGAAGAAAAATTCAAACTTCGAACTGTTCGGGAAGAAAAAACAAAGACGAAGAGGTAAAAGCAAAATAAGAAATAAATAGGATAAGAAGAGGAAGAAGGAGAAGAAGAGGTAGAAGAAGAAGAAGAAGAGGGAGAAGAGGCATAATAATAATAATAATAATAACAATAATAATAATAATAATAATAATAATAATAGTAATGAGATGAGACAGAAGAAGAAGAAGAAGAAGAGGCAGAAGAAGAAGAAGAAGGAGAAGAAAAAGAAAAAGAAGAAGAAAGGTATAAGAAAACGAAGATGAAAATCTTGTAACAGTACATTAGATGTGAACGACCGATGAACGAGAAAAGCAAGAAAATACGAGGGAAAAGGCACTAAGTGATAATATAAATAATTCCCGCTAATGATAACGAGCAGAGCCAACAATTATCCTTCCGGGCCATAATTACAAGGAATAATATAATCTTGTCACTTGCTTAAATTTAAAGGGTAAACAGCTGATGTTTTTGTTAAGAGCCATTAAGGAGTTAAATCATGCAAGATATAATTTGGGTTATTTAAATTGTCCCATAATTCAACCCGGATTTACGAAGAAATATAACCTGGGATCCATTATTTACCCATTATGTCTCGAATGCCAGAGGAAGGACACTTCTAGATTCCGCTAGCTTCGTAAATACGATAAAAAGGACCATTAAATTATATTACGCAATGTTATTCCATAGTTTCTCAAAATCTACGTTGTATGTAAAGCATAGACGAAGGCATATCGAAGAATACTACCGTACATTCAACAGAAAGAAAAAGGAAAGTAAAAAGAAAAGGCATCTAAACCGCTTCTAAATCTTCAAAGGAAAAGATAAGCAACTGAACAAACTTGCGTGAAACGAATACAACAAATCTGTAAAACGGGCATAACGAAACTGCCTAAGAAATCTACAACGGGAATTAGTCTAGCTCGTGACTATACTTGTGAGTCTGGAACAGGTTACGGAACGTGTAAAAATTGACAGATAAATGGACCAATACATATTGCATTTGGCTCTCTGGAATGTGTTGCAAGTTCTGCCTCGTTGGTTGAGGGGAAGCGAGACTAAGAGAGGGCGGGGGAGCGGAAGGGGAGATGGAGGAAGGGACGAAAGGAGAAGGAGAATAAATAGGAGAGAGAGAGAAAAAAAGACTGTTTGTTCTTGGTGATATTCGCTAGGTAAACATCCCAAGAAACTGCATTGTTTGTTAAGTTTATCGGATAACATCAGGACACAATCACACCACACAGACGAACACAGGCGGTCGCTTTCTCTCTCTCTCTCTCTCTCTTTCCGTGTAACCACAGACAGAGAGCGGAAGCATGTTTGGGTCTGCGATAAGGCCTGTTCTATGCTTGCGGGGTAATTGGTTTAAAAAATGTATTATAAGCGCATGTGATAGCGCAGACGAGGATGAATTTGCGTTGGAAGTGCTTTTGGGGAGAGGGGGGTAGGAGGAGGAGAGGGGTAGAAGAGAAGGAGGAGAGGGGGGATGGAGGGAGAGGGAGACGGGAGGGGGTGTTAGCGATGGCGGAATCAGCCATTACAGTTAAGCAGATTGTCGTTCCCCCATTGTCCGAAACTATGATTTTAATCGTTTAACCCCTACCGATACTTTCGGCGCAGTTGAGTGATTATGCAGTTAAATTAGCATTTTCTGGATAACGAGGACCATTACTTTTATCATTTTAATTCTTTATGCTTCGCTTGAAAGCATCATATCCGCTGAATTATGCGTCCAGAATCAATACGGTGTTTAAACTCAGCAGCGATACTAAAGCGGACGCCCGATATAAAAGAGGCCTGCATTTGTGCTTGTTTGTATTTAAGGGGGGAGGGGGGAGTGGCGGCAAATAAAGCTAACGAGATACCTTTTTCTTTTTTATTGATTTTTGGATCATTCGGAGGACGTATGGCCAAGCGCTTTAAAGCATTTATGATCATAGATTTACAATTATTTTTTTTCTTCTGATTCTTTTTTTATAACAGCTGATAGGAATGAAAAAAAAAAAAAATCTCAAACAGTCGTCCATATTCACGTGAATTGAACCACCCTCTGTCACGTCACTGTACTGCTATACGTGCGACCTCGTTAACCCATGCTACGGATATGAGGCCAACAGCCGGGTCAACTTCCTCTAACATTAAGAATATGTTACCAACAAAGGTGACCGTTCAGATGAGCTGTGCATACACGCCTGCCTTCTCCAGTGTCACTCAACACAAACAAAATCCCAAAGTACTGGCCGGATATATAAACAGACCAGTAATCTGATAATCTTTATGATAAACAAACTGAGTAATCCCCCCCTTCGCCTTCCTCAGCTCCCTCTCCCTCCCCCCATTTCAAACCTCATGTGACTTTGTAGGATCCCCTTACATCGTCCCCTTTCTTTACCCACTCCCTGCTTCCCCCCTTTTTTCCCCCTCTTACGAACCACCAACCTCTTGCCCTCTTCTCCATCCCAACACCACCTCACCCCTTTTTTTATTCTTCCTCCCTGTACACAAATCACCCTTTTCCCTATTCCTCCCCTCATCCAACACTTTCTACCTATCATCACCCCTTTTATGCCCCTTCCTTAGTCTACACCCCTGATCCCCTTTCATACCCTCTTCCTCCCTGCCACCCCTTACCCCCACCAACCCCTCACCCCTTTCACTAATTCGTCCACTCAGCGCCGTAACTGCCCAATCCTAGCCAGGTCTCCGTCACTAAGTGTTTTTCACGCTCCGTTTCACTTTTCATCCATTGGCTTCGTCGGACCGCAGTGGCCGGTGTTCTGTCCGTGGCCTTTAGTCACCTCGACGTCCAAGGGATGAGGGAAGGAGGTTGGGGGAGAATGGGGGAAGGAGGTTGGGGAGAATGGGGTAGGGGGTTGGGGAGAATGGGAGAAGGAGGAGAAGGGAAGATTTAGGGAATGGGAGTGGAAGAGAAGAGGAGAGCGAGGGATAGGGGGAATGTGAAGAAAAGAGGTGGTGGGGAAGGGGTGGGAGAGTGGAGAAATTCGTGGCCTGAAGACTTTTGACGGAAACTCGTACAATGAAAAGAGGTCACGGGGAATTGGGCCCGGGTTCGAAGCTTCATTGACCATTGATCATGTTATGACCCCGTCTAAAGTAACCGATCTCTGCTATCACTGCTAAAGTGTGCCAAAGCGAAAGAAGAATAAGAACAAGGAAAGAGGCTAGAGAGAGAGGATTTAGGGAACAGAGGGAAAGGAGAGGAAAAGAGAGAGGCAAAAGAGTGAGAAGAGCTGGGTGAAGAAGGAAGAGAGGCATCAAAATATACGGCCCTGCGAGGACCCCGGCTAAATTAGGCGTGGTGAAATACTGCGTATCTCCGGAAGGCGTCATGGATGGGAGGGGGGGGGGGGTATGGTGAGGTGGGGGTAGGGGTGGGGGGGAGGGTAGAAGACAGGTGGCTAATCTTCAGGTATGCGAGGTTGATGCGTGATGACAGTGTTATGCTTTGTCGGAATGTAGACAGTGTGATGATATCCGTTGGTGGCTGTGTTTGAAAAAAAAATGGCTTGTGTTATGGCGATGTTGCTGGGTCTTTTTTTTTTTTTTTCTGTTTGATGGATTTTCTCTTTTTCTCCTCTCTCTCTCTCTCTCTCTCTCTCTCTCTCTCTCTCTCTCTCTCTCTCTCTCTCTCTCTCTCTCTCTCTTCTTTCTACGAGTGTTTTATGTTTACATGCGTGATTGTCTATGTGGCAGTGGTTTAGTGTTCTAGAGTGGAAACTTTTGAGTCCCAAAACCTATGAATGTATAGTGACTGCGGTGATCGAGAGAGAGAGAGAGAGAGAGAGAGAGAGAGAGAGAGAGAGAGAGAGAGAGGGAGAGGGAGAGGGAGAGAGAGAGAGAGAGAGAGAGAGAGAGAGAGAGAGGAGAGGGAGAGGAGAGAGAGAGAGAGAGAGAGAGAGAGAGAGAGAGAGAGAGAGAGATACAAGCGTGTCAGTTGTCCGGATGAGTGACGAGTAAAATAAAACAAGTGCCACTCCCCTCTCTAACCCCTACCCTCTCCCCCCCCTACCCAACCCCCTTACCCTCACCCTCCCCTTGACCTCAGCTCCACCCGACGCCCTCGAATCTGTCTCACCCTTCCTCCATCCTTACCACACCCACGCCCTCGATCTCCCCCCCCCCCCCCCCTGCACACTACGCCCTCGAACCCACCCCTTCCCCTCGCCATCACCACACCCACGCCCACCCAGGGCACATGTTACCAGCTGGGGGCGCCCGGCCTGACACACCGGACGTGGGCCCTGTCACCAATTGTGGCGTAAGTACCCACGAGACCAGAGCGAAGTGAGAGGGGGGTGGGGGTTGGGGAGGGAGGGGGCGAGGAGAGGAGAGGAGAGAGGTTTAGGATCATCAGGGATCCCTGGGGAGAATGCGGGGCCATACGGGATTGTAGTGGGGAGGTCGGAGTGCGGTTGAGGGGACGAGGGGAGGCGAGGGGAGGGAGGAGAAAGATAAGAGAGGAAGAGAGGGGAAGCGAAGGGGAGAGGAGGGGAGAGGAAGCAGACAGAGTATGGAGAGGGACCTGTCTGATGAGGGCGAGGGTGTAGGCCCAAGGGAACGCCTCGTGGCAAACGCTGCGGCGACGAGCTTGGCAGTTGGCAGAGGACTGTATGGCACTCATGGATGCGAGGCGGGAGTGCCTCATGGCCGGTGTGGAGGTGGCGACTGCACCGGCGATGGAGGCAGACGATGGGGGGGGGGGGGGGCATTGAGGGTGGCAGGAGAGTGTGAGGTTACCAGTGAAAGTGTCACAGGAAGAGGGAGGAAAAAGAAATAAGGAGTGGCAGAAGAAGAAGGCAAAGGAGACGAAGAAGAAAAAATAAAATAAAAAGAAATACAAGAAGAAGAAGAAGAAGAAAGGGGATGAAGAAAAATAAAAGAAAGAAAAAGAAAAAGAAGAAAATGAAGAATAAGGAGAAAAGAAAGAAATAAAGAAGAAGATGAAAAAGGGAAAAAAAGGAGAAGAAGGATAACAGAAGAAAGAAGAGCACAAGTATATGGAGGAAAAAGAGAAAGAGAAAGAGAGAAAAAAAGTACAATATTAACGTCAGTGGTAGCGTGGGTAAACAGGCAAGGCCATAGATAATTTTATGCTCTTGTGGGAACATACCTTAATGTAGGCAGTCTTGCGCAGGGTGGATCTGTGCTGGGGACTGTGCCACAACGAAGAAAAAATCTTTAATGCAGTTGCTAGCAAGATAGCAACGGTTGGGGGCACTTACCCTTGGGAAGAGAAGGGGAGAGGGGGAGAAGGGGAGAAGATGAGGGAAGAAGGGGAGAGGAAGAGGGGGGAAGGGGGGAGGAAGAAGGGAGAAGGGGAGAGGAAGAGGGGGGAGGAAGAGGGGAGAAGGGGAGAGGAAGAGGGGAAGGCACACTCGGGGACGTATTTGCTTTTAGTGTCTGCTTGCGTTTAGGTATGTTAATATGTTGATGTGTCTGTGCTTTTTATGACTGGCTCTAATATGCATTTAAGTATTTGTGTGTGCGTGCGTGCGTGTGCGTATGCGTGTGCGAGTGTGTGTGTGTGTGTGTGTGTGTGTGTGTGTGTGTGTGTGTGTGTGTGTGTGTGTGTGTGTGTGTGTGTGTGTGTGTCTGTGTGTGTGTGGGTATGTGTGTCTTCCTACATATACATGCAAGAGCCTTTCTGATATGAAATATATCTGTTCGTATGTCTGTCACTTTACTACTTATTTGCACACACACACACACACACACACACACACACACACACACACACACACACACACACACACACACACACACACACACATACACACACACGCACGCACACGCACACACACAAAAAAAGGCATAAATAAAAAAAAATAGATAAATAAATAATAAATGAATATATATATAGATAGATAGAGATAGAGATAGAGATAATGATAGAGAGAGAGAGAGAGAGAGAGAGAGAGAGAGAGAGAGAGAGAGAGAGAGAGAGAGAGAGAGAGAGAGAGAGAGAGAGAGAGCGAGAGAGAGAGAGAGAGAGAGAGAGTCCACCGGCGCAACAATCTCCTCGACCAACCCAGCTCCTCCTCCTCCGGACCGCCGAAATGAGGGCTCGCGGTGCCGAAAACAATGGACGAACGCAGTCGGTGTGAGTATGAGTGTCGTCAGACCGACCTCACGTACCTTCCTTCGGTCGCTTTCCCAAAAGAGCCAACGATTCTTTTCATTTTCTTTCTCTTCTCTCTTCATTTCGTCTTCTTCCCGTTTTTTTCCTAGCTTTCCTCCTCTTCCTCCTTTCCCTCCTACTGTCATTTATTCCCTCCTCCTTTCCTCCTTCGCTCTCTCTGAACTCCCTTCCTCCTTCGCTTCTACGTGCCGTAATATTAGATATAATAATCTCATATTCCACGCATTTTTGTAATTGCAACCTGAATGCTGTTCTTAATTGCATGTATTCACAAAACATACTATGCCTTTCCCCACAACCGCTAGAAATGGCTGTAGAAATTTACACGCGGAAAACACAGCCACAGCTACCAATTTATAGATACAAAAACAGTTTTTGTTATTGTGAAGTGGCAAAAAAAAAAAAAAAAAAAAGACATATATGAATATCTGTAATTACAACAGTAGTTGATTATTTTCAAAATTCATGGTGCGTGTTAGGAATCATTAAAGTTAGTGATAATTTGCCTGAAACGGGGCATTAAAGAGCAAAATCGCGGTTGAAAAAAACAGTGAAAAAAGAAAAAAAAAAGATCGTTTGCGTTTACGAGCGGTGCCCTGTAATATACTTTCATGTCTCCTCGTCGGTTATTAGATCCTACATTCGTCATATAAATTGCTCTTTATCTGCGGCCGCCCACGGTGTAAATTCGCCCGTTTCGGAACGAAGGCTGCTTGCCCATTTCCTTAGGTCACGCTATAACCTACGTATAAATCTCTCTCTTTTTTTTATGCTGACGGTATTCCTAAAATGAAAATGAGATTATCGACTTTATAAACGTAACGGTTTGTATGAATATTTATAATTGTCAAGAAAAAAGTCTCTTGCGCACGTACGGAAAAAAAATTATGATATTACGGAAAAGCGAAAAAATAAAAAAAAGAGGAAAGGTGGCATCGTCCTCCCTTCCTTTCTTAGCTCCTTCTCTCCCCTCTCTCCTCTCCTCTCACCCCTCTCTCCTCTCCCCTTACCCTCTCTCCTCTCTCCTCTCTCCTCTCTCCTCTCTCCTCTCCCTCACCCCTCTCTCCTCTCTCCTGACCCTCACCCTTCTCTCCCCTCTCCCCTCTCCTCTCTCCAATTCCCTCACCCCTCTCTCCTCTCTTCCCTCTCTCTCTCCCTATCCCCTCCTACGCTCCCCTCCCCTCCCTCGGACACTGTGGCACACGCTCCGCCATGCTCTTAAAGAGGAATATCTAAAACGATGTGACCTAGACACGACGGCACGCATAGTGGCGTATTTCACGTCCGCCGAAAACTGCTTGGCGATGCAGAGGAAGGAGGAGGAGGAGGAGGAGGAGGAGGAGGAGGAGGAGGAGGGGGAGGGGGAGGGGGAGGAGGAGGAGGGGGGAGGGGGAGGGGGAGGGGGAGGAGGAGGAGAAGGAGGAAGAGGAGGAGAAGGAGGAGGAGGGGGAAGGGAGGAGGAGAAGGAGGAGGAGAGGGGAGAAGGAGGAGGAGGGGAAAGAGGAAGAGGGGTAGGGGGAAGAGGACGAGGAGGAGGAGGGGGGAAAAAGAAGAAGAGGAGGAGGAGGAGGAGGAGGAGGAGGAGAGGAAGAGGAGGAAGAGGGGGAGGAGGAGGAGGAGGGGGAGGGGAGGAGGAGAAGGAGGAGGAGGGGGGAGAAGGAGGAGGAGGGGAAAGAGGAAGAGGGGGAGGGGGAAGAGGACGAGGAGGAGGAGGGGGGAAGAAGAAGAGAGGAGGAGGAGGAGGAGGAGGAGGAGGAGGAGGAGGAGGGGGGGGGGGGAGAGGAAGAGAAGGAGAGATTAAGAGAAGAAGAGAGCGAAAGAGGCGTATTTCACGACGCCAAAAAAGTGCTCGCAAACGAAGGAGCAGAAGGAGGGAGGAAGGAGGAGGAAAAAGGTACGTTTCGCGGCGCTCAAAAACTGCTTGGCGATGCAGAGGAAGGAAGAGAAGAAGGATAAGGGGAAAGAAGAAGAGAGGGAAAGAAGCGTATTTCATGATACCCTACTACACCCCCCCCCACCCAAAAAAAAAAAAAAAAAGCAAGGAAAAAGAGAAGGAAAATGGAAGAGAAGAAGAAACACGTATTTCACGTTTATAAAAATGATGATGATGCAAGGAAAGGAGATGAATAGAGAGAAAGAAGAGAAAAGAGTGAACGGGAAAGTATAGCTGCACGTGCCACCCTGCCGTGCTTGCAACTCGTGCATCATAGCACTTGCGAGGACACGGAAGACGAGCGTGCAAGGAAGGGCCATGGGCACTCCTTGGGGGAACAATGAAGTTCGTCTGTCTATAATCATACAGCTGATGTCTGCTTCCCGGGTTGTTTATGCAAGGCGGGAAAGGGGTGTGTGCAAAACAGAAATGTTGAAGTCAAAGTCTGTGTGAACAATTTACCGTTCACACACACACACACACACACACACACACACACACACACACATATATGTATACAGACACATACATTCACGTAAATATATATATATATATATATAGATTGATAGATAGATAAATATATATATATATATATAGATAGATAGATAGATAGATAGATAGTAGAAAGATAGAATGATAATAAACAGAAGTACGTATATACATTTATATATATGTACATATATATATATATATATATATATATATATATATATATATATATATATATATATATATAGATATATAGATACATACATACACAGATAGACAGATAGATGGCTAGATAGATAGATATAGATAGATAGACAGATAGATATAAAGATAGAAAAATAAATAGATAAATAAATGGAAATATATAGATTTATAGATAGATACACAAATAGATAGCTAGACAGATTGATAGACAGTAGATAGAGATATGTAATATATACATATATATACATACATATATATATATATATATATATATATATATATATATATATATATATATATACATACACATACATACACACACACACACACACACATATATATATATATATATATATATATATATATATATATATATATATATATATATATATATAACTACCGCGCGCGCGCACGTGTGTGTGTGTGTGTGCATATGTAAAAATGCATATACATATACAAGGGAGAATATGGGTATTTGCATGTATTTGTGAAAGAAGGGGTGTTATCAGTTCTGTGAAAGATTATAATTTTTTTTTTTTATCTGCTGACTTTGCTTTTGAAGCATAAAAATGAAATTACTACTCCTGCAGTAAGTGGTAGGGATATCCAATAATATTCTGCTGAAAAAGAGAAGAAAAAACAACAGCGCTTCAACTAGAAAATGCAAAACTACAAAAGTACAAAAAGTGCATGTTTACAAAAACAAAAATGCTGCAGTAACTCACGAGTGATGCATGCAGACTCTCTACTCCTGAAAGAAACAAAAACAAAATGTTTACAAAATATTTTGGGGGTCTTCTACAGGTGTTCAGCATTAAAAATAAGATTTAAGAGCATTAGTCATACATTAACATCATAATACATTAATGAAATCTGAAATTGTCATATTTACTTAATGGCAACACCCTACAAAAACAAGGGCACGGCATGATGCGTACCCTCTTTACACTGCAATGGGCATTTACTGTCAACTTTTTACTCATCATTTTGGCAATTTGCATGCGATATTTGCCAGTATCCCTTTCTTCCGTTGTCGTTAAGCTTAACAAATAAAGATAAAAGTAATTTACGTCCATTGTTTACAAACGTTCCAGGCATGGCGAGGGGGGGGGGGGGCGAGAGGGGGGGGGGACACACGGTGAAAGGAGCGCGAGAGGGCGGGTATGCAGCGCGCGGGAAGATATATAACACGAGCGCATGAAACTGGCTAATTTAGTTTAATAGCAGGGGGCCGGTGGGGGAATGGCATACTTTAATTACCTGGAAAATTATTGATGAAACTAGGTCGGCAGGATTTCATGTAAAATTC
>NC_061839.1:5245452-5255452 GCF_019202785.1 Penaeus chinensis
CCCGTCCGGGGGTGTGTGTGCGTGCGTGTCCGTGCGTGCGTGCAGATGAGTGCGTGCGGGGACTCTATCCGAACTCAGCAAGTGTGTGTATCCTCCATTACAGCAGGTTGGGTGTCGTGTCGGAAGTGTTTGCCTACAAGTGTTTACCCGGTGAGCACTTGTGGTCAACTGCCTGCCTCCCCGGGACCCAGGAAGAGGGAAGGGAGGGCGGAGAGGGAGAATGGGGATGGAGGGAAGGGAGGGAGGAGAAGATGGAGGGAAGGGAGGAAGGGAGAGGAGGGAGGTAAGGGAGGGAGGAGAGGAGGGTGGGAAGGGAGGGAGGGAGAGGGATGGAGGGAAGGGAGGGAGACGATGAGGGAGATTGGGAAGGAGAGGAGGGAATGGAGGGAAAGGAGAGAAGGCAATAAGGAGAGGAGGGAGAGGAAAGGATGAAGGAAAAGTGGAAGAGTGAGGAACGAAAGGACGAAAGGAAGGAGTGATGAAATGGGAAGGAAAGGGAGGAAGGAAAAGAAAGAGAGTAGAGAGGAAAGGAAGGTTAGGGAGACGAGAAATAGGGTAGGTTGGGAAGAGGAAGGATGGGAGTAAGATAGTAGAGGAAAGGGAAGGATGACAGAGAGGGAATGAAAGGGAGGGAAGGAGGAGGGGAGGGTAGAGGAGAGGGGTAAGCGAGGGGGGAGGGTAAAGGTTAATGAAGAGAAAGAGGGCACTTGGCGAGGGTGATGTGGTCTAGGGGTAGGAAGGAGGGGGGTAGAGGAGCAGGAGAGAGGAGGGTGATAAAGAGCGAAATCCAGTGCTTATGGTTGGGCGTGATGGATTGCACCTACTAAAAGGGCGAGAGAGAGAGAGAAACAGAGGGAGGGAGAGAGAGAGGGAGAGAGAGGGAGAGAGAGAGAGAGAGAGAGAGAGAGAGAGAGAGAGAGAGAGAGAGAGAGAGAGAGAGAGAGAGAGAGAGAGAGAGAGAGAGATAGAAGGATAGATAGATGGATGGATAGATGGATGGATAGATAGATAGATAGATAGATAGATAGATATAGAGAGATATTAGAGAGAGAATAGTGAGGAAAGGAAAAAGACAGAGGCAGGTGAACCTTAGAGCTGAAATCTGGAATTATAGACAATCAAGATAGAAAGAAAGAAGAATGGGATTAAGAAAGGGAAGTAAAGAGTCATAGCAAGGAAATGAGAGGGAAATACGGAGAATTAGAACAGGGAACTGATGAGGAAAATTGATAGAAGAATAAAAGCAAAGCAATCCAAAGGGAGGAATAAATAAGGGTAGAATTACAGAACGGTAGGAGAGGGAAACAGAGGGAGATCTTAGCTCTCAACATATGCTTGGCGGATCAACAAACTTGTAATGAGAACTCACTCCATAGTTCGGTGAGAAGTTGATGGTTATTCACTTGCGAAATGTGTGTTGTTCGAGCGTGGTAGTAGTCGTGGCTGCCGGTAGTTTGAGGTAGTTGCTAGTTGCAGTAGTTATACTAATGGCAAAGTGATGGCCGTGCCTATGATGGGAAGGCATTTGGTGTCAACACGGCGACGATGGAAGCAGGCCACTGGAAGCCAATATAACATAGCTGCCGCATTCCAACGGTACGTGGGCTAAAGACGTGGCCTTATGGAAGAACGCACCAGCGAGTGTGGCACAACGGCGGTGCTACGTGGCGGCTGTGGTACCGAGCACTGAGGCTGGGGGTGGTACGGTACCTAATACTGAGGCGGGGGTGGTACGCGGGTGGGTGGTACGTGGGTGGGTGGTACGCGGCGGCTGTGATACCTAGTACTGAGACCGGGATGGTACGTGGCGAATGTGGCACCGAGGCACTAGTTGTGCGTGGTATCGAGGTAGGGTCGTCCGTCGCGAGTAAGTTGTTGGTGTTTTTGACGGGGGAGGCATGTGACGAGTGCGGCTCTCAGGCAGTGCTGGTACGTGTTATTGAGGCAGCGGTGGGACGTGGCGTAGCGGTGATGATGACCTTTGTAATACGGCGGAGGTGCGGGAGGCCACCGGGGCAGAGAGCCTGACTGAGGTCTGGTAGGAATCAATAAAGCTTTACCGCCGCCGCCCGCAGCCTCGGTCCTGACCAGGGAGGCTTAGGGCACATGCTGTGGCTCCTGCTGCTGCTGCCTCCTCCGCGCGCGCCGCTGCCTCCTGTTGCCTCCGCCTGCGTCTGCGGCTCTTTCTTTACTCTGTTTTCTTGTCTTTTGGATTTACTGAAATGGCTGTAGTCCTTTATTTTTACCATTGCTTTTGTATGTTTCTTTTATGCATTTATTATTATTATCGCTATTATTATTATTATTGTTATTATCGCTATTATCATTATTATTGTTGTAATTGCTATTTATATCATTATCATTATTATTATTATTGTATTTTTTTTTTGTATTTATTCTTTTGTTATCAGCATAGGTATCATTATTATCATCAGTATTATTATTATTACTATTATTTTCATTATCATTATTTTCTACTATTTTCGTGGCCTCCACAGAGACGCCACGAAATAAGCTGAGGTGACAGTCGCCGCCGCTCAGGTTACGCCGAGCCGTTCACACCCACGGGCAGCGAAGTTGACAAGGGAAACACTTCACCCACGGACAGTCCGCGCGGGAAGCAGCGACGAAGAACCCGAAGGCCCTCCATAATCGGAATTAATTTTACGCCGCACATCACCAGTACAGCTTCCTCTATTGCCGCTGCGCCGCCCACCGCCAGCATTAATACGGCTGCGCCCGCTGCCTTAACTGTTACGGCTGATGCCATCGGGCCTCATACCTCTGCTCTAACAGCTGTCGCTGCCGCGCCCGCTGCTAATACTGGAAGCTGCCACGGCCGCTCCTCGGCGGTCACCATTACGGGAGATTCATGGCCACGAAGTCCCTCTCCCGTTGAAATAAATGTTATCATGCGCCTATTACAGACCTTTCATGCCGCGAAAAGTGGCTATTCGTGACTCATTTCTTGAGAGACACTTCGAACAACTCCTTCGCCAGCTTCTTAGAGGTGGAAACTGGAAATTCTATTACCCTTCTTATTTCTCCGAGAGCGAGGGTCCTCAAGACCTTACAGGATGCAGTGAACTTGAAACCAAAGGAATGAATAGTTTAAATGGCACTCGCAAAAGTCCCCCCTTTTGCACAAGTTGGTCGCGGCGGCCGAGGGGAGCCGGCGCGCACTCTGAGGTACATTCCTTTATAAAGCGGCCTCTCTCTGGGTACTCATTCCGCTGCAACTAATTAGGAAGTATGTCAAGCCCAAGGAGCCGAGTCAGCTGTCTTGAGACGGGGAAATATTGGTCAAGACGTTATGGATGACCTCGTCCGTTCGCGCGCCCTGTAGGGAGAGCCAGACCCGCGGCAATAATAAGACGCTCTTAATCAGGAGGAAAGGAGTTTGTATTGAAGTGTGAAGAAGGAGAAGGCAGAGGAAGAGAAGGAAGAAGGTTAGATGAAGAGAGGAAGAAAGGATGAAAAATAGCGGCGAGTGAAAGGGATGCACAGGAAGGAGGGAAGGAAGATGAAAGAGAAGAAGGAAGGAAGGGTGAATAAATTGAAGGAGAGGAAGGAAAAGAGGAATCTCACGAAAGAGAGAACAAGACGGAAGAAAGGAGGGCGTGGGATACACGGATCTGCTCATGACACTCTGCTGCGATAGCGAAGGTCGACTTTAACTATAGCAGAGAGGGCAAATGGACGCCTACGTCATTGCTATTGTATGTTTCTTTCATGTTTTTGTTGTTATTATCACTATTATTATTCTTATGTATATTATGCGTATTTGTATGTGTGTCTATGCGTATGTGCGTGAATGTGCATGTGTACAGTATGTGCATGTGTAAATGTATGTGTATCTATCTGTATACGTTGTACAAGTGTGCCAATTTATGTATCTATGTCGTATGTGTAGTATCTCGAGTATTAAAAAGAGCGAGGGCGACCCAGCTGTCCGGGCGTCCAGAACCGGCCATGCGGGATGGAGATGTAAACAAGCGATTCCAAAGGGAACAGGAGACAAATACAGGTAATTCCATTCTCAGCTGAGACGGATATAAATAATTCCAGTTGCGACAAAGACACATTTGGATAATCCCCATCACACCTGAGACACGAGGAGGTAATTTGAAACGTGACACGCGAATGTAGAAACACACACATAAACACAGACACGCATGCACATACGTACACACACACGTACCAACGTAGTTCCAGCTGATACGAACAACAGTAAGACAACGATAGGTGTGGTTCCAGCTACAACGAGACAGATACAGGTGGTTCTTACCATAATAAAACAAGGCCCAGGTACAAGAAGCTTCCATAAAACAGGGTACATATTTTGCAAAAGGTAATAGCAATTCTAGCCACACTGAGGCAATGGCAGGTGGTTGCAAGATGGTTGTTAGATGGCACAGCAGTAAAGATGGCGTAAGAGATTTTAAGATACGGCAATTCTTTTTCCTTCGCTTTTAAAGATTTAAGGTAAACGTTTTAAAGGTATGCAGTTGGCCATGTAGTTAATACCTATCTCATTTAATTATATTAAAAAAAAAAAAATACAGTAAAAAAAGAAAAGACGATATGCGTGACTACGAGCTGGAACTGAGATGGTAAAGACATTTAAAAAAAATGATGGCCATTGTTTCCCTTCCCCTTCCCCTCCCGTCTCCCTTCTTCCATTACCCCCCCCACCCCCGCGTAACGGCGTTACGGCACTCCCTCATGACTGGGGCAGAAAAAGGTAATAACTCATCATGAATAAGAGATGTCATGCGACCCTTAGTTGTGTGGGCTAGACACGAGAATATGTAGTATTCATGACATACTTCCGGGAACCTCTTGAGAGTGCCACGCGCCATCACAGTGACACTGGCACTGGGGGTTGGGGTGATGGGGAGGGTGAAGGGTGAAGGAAGGAAGGGGTAAGGAAGTACAGAAGAATAAGGAAAGGAAAAGGAAGAAAAGATAGTAAAAGGAATAGGAGGGAAAGGGTGGGGAGGAGTAGGTAATGGGGAAAGACAACAATGGGAGGAGAGAAGGGATGAGAGGAGGGGAAAGGGGGGGGGGGAGGAAGCAGGGGCTAAAGAAGAATGTGAGAAGGAAAATGAAGAAAGGGTAGAGAGAGGGAGGAATAAGAAGCAGAGGTGGGGTGGGGTAATGTGGAAAGGAATGAGGAAGAAAGGAAGGAAAAGTGAGATGGGGTAGGGGAAAGTAGGTGAAAGAAGAGTGGGAAAGAGGTAAGAGAGAAGAGGGAAAGAATAAGAAACAAGAGTGAAAGACAAAAAAAAAAAAAAAAAAAAAAAAAAAAAGGCAAGTAAGGATGAAGGGTGGATAAAGGGATAGAAGGAGAGGAGGAAGAGAGGGGGGGGGGGGGGGTACAAAGGAAAGATACACTAAGGAAATATTTTTTTGTGCTGGGGGTCAACATTTTTTTTTTTTTTTTTTCCCCTTTTCTCGTATTTTTCTTATCACCATCATTATTTCCCGAAGGGCGTTGACACACTACCATTTTACCCCACGACTCGCATCGCACTAAATGAACATATTATGACTGAGCAAATATAACCATATTTACGTCATGCATTATGCACGCATGACCACATATCCTCGGGAAAATTCTCAGAAAATGTTTGGCAGAAGCTTGGCGTTATTATCAATGATACATTTTCTTTTAGCAGGACACGTGACTCCATGCTGATGACTTTATGAGACTCTATTGATACTTCTGATCATTCGAGAAGGTTTATGATGGCGCCTTATGGCCGGGCAAACGCCAGCCGACCATTTTCTAGATTTTTTCTTTTAGATAATAGTTTTTTTTTTCACGTGGATTATTTACATTCGCTTGTTAATGTTCGAATATGTATAACTCAATTTGTCTTCAAACACACACACACACACACACACACACACACACACACACACACACATTAAGAATTATTTAGATATTTTTGACATAATTTTATTAGCTATTCTCTCTCTTTTACTCATGTCCGGTAGAATTATCATCATTACCTTTTTCATTACTGTTTAAGCCATTATCATAAACATAAAAGTTTATCATCGGCTTCAAAATCATTTAGATGATAATAATATCATTACGAAAGCCAGCAACGTCGTCGCAGCAAATTACATAACATAATTACTACATTTTCATTAATCACTTTCATAACCTCCCCCCCCCCTCTCCCTTCACTTTCCTCCCATCTTATCATACTAGTTTACTTTGCATTAACATTCCGAATACTCCTACCCCTTCTCCCTCAGCCCTTTTTCTCCCTCAATTCCTCCATCACTCCTTCTCCTTCAGTTCTACTCCCTCACTTTCTCCATCCACGTCCTTCCTTCTCTCCCTACCTACGCTTGTTCTTCCTCATCTCTATTCTCCCTTCGCTCTACTTCTCTGTTTCCCCCCTTTCTTTTCTCCAACTCCCTCCTTCTTCTTCTCCCTCTCTGTTCCTCCTTCTCCTTCTCTCCTCCCTCCCTCCCTCCTTCTCCTTTCCTTCTCGTTCCCCCTCCCTCCCTCCTTCTCGTCCCCCCTCCATCCTTCTTCGCTCTCATTCCTTCCTCCGTCCCCCTCCCTCCTCCTCTTTCCCTTCCCCTTCCCTCTTCCTTCTCTCTGCCTCTTTATTTCCCTCTCCCAACTCCTTCTCTCTCCCTCTTCCTTCCCCCCCTCCTTCCTTCCCTCCTCCCTCCTCTTTCTCTCTCCTTCCTTCTTCTTCCCTTACCCTCCCTCCCTCCCTCCCCCTCCTTCCTCCTCCTCATCCTACCTTTCCCTCCCTCCTTCCTCCTCCCTCTCCCTCCACCATTCCCTCCCTCCTTCCTCCTCCCTCTTCCCTCCCTCCCCTCCTTCCTCCCTCCCTCCCTCCCTCCCTCCCTCCTCCCCTCCCCCACCCCCTTCCCCATGACAGAAACAAGCGACTCTCCACGTCACAACTTGGAACACTCATCTAAACTTTTCTTAATTGGGGAGGTCAAACTAGGCTTAACAGAGCATAAGGGATCATTAGATGTAATTGGCCTGACAAAAAGGAGATTATTATTGCTATTAGTTTTTTTTTTTTTTTGTTTCCCCCCCCCCCCTACCCTTTTTTCTCGGTCTATTGTCTTTCAATTACAGTATTTACTATTTTTGTCTCTCATACCCACTGCATCCGATATTCTCGCTAACTGCCTCTACACAACCCACTCTTGCACTCCCTAACTCTTCCCCACCGTCTTCCCCAACCCCCTTCCTCAATTCTTAATAATCCCTCATCCCACCTACCCCTTAGTCATTCCCCCATCCCCTTCCTCCCCTCCTTAATAATCCCTCACCCCCTCCCCCACCTCTTCCCCACTCCTTCATAATTCCCCACCTTCCCCACTCCTTCATAGCCCCTCACCCCCTTCCCCTCCCCTTCCCCACCCTTTGATAATTCCCCACCTTCCCCACTTTTTCATAGCCTCTCACCCCCTTCCCCACCCCTTCCCCACTCCTCCATAACCCCTCACCCCCTTTCCCACCCCTTCCCCACTCCTTCATAATTCCCCAGCGGCCGTCACAATTAAAGAACTTATGTGGAGGAAAAACACGAAGATAAGAAGGTTAACTGTTTTTCATAATGGCCACTTCCACTCCATGACTGATTGGGTCCGAAATGGAAGAGGAAAAAAGTTTTAAGGGCATGATTTTTTTAAAAATTTAATTTGTGTGTGTGTGTGTTTTACTGCTAATGTCGCCATTGTGGTAATGCTATTAGAACAATTATTGTTGCTGTTAATTGTTCTTGTTAGTTTTGATATTTTCTTATTGCTTTATTATTCTTATCATTATCGACAGGAATATAGTTATATATATATAATGATGATAATAATTACTATTATTATCATCTTTATTAGTATCTTCCTCCTCATCATCATTATGATAATTATTGTCATTCCTATTCTTACTCTAATCATCACATCTAATGTTATTTTGTTATTATTATTATTATCACCATTATCATCCATATCATAAGCCTTATCATCAGCATTCCAATCATCTTCATCATTCTTGAGGCTTCTGTCTCCCTCTCTTCTTCTCTCTTCTTCTCCCTTCATCTTCCTTTCCCCTCTTTCCCTCCTTCCCTCTCTCTCCCTTCCTCCATCTCCTTTTGTCACTCCCTCCCACCTTCCCCTTTCCTCCTCTATCCCCCTCCCCCCCTCACTCATTCTCCCTCCCTCCCTCCTTCCCCCTCACTCCTTCCCCCTCCCTCCCACCTTCCCTTTCCTCCTCTATCCCCCTCCCCCCCTCACTCCTTCCCCCTCCCTCCTTCCTTCCCCCCTCACTCCTTCCCCCTTCTTCCCTCCTGCTCCCCTCCCTCCTTCCTTCCCCCTCCCTCCCTCCTTCCCCCTCCCTCCCTTCATCCCCCCTCCTTCCCCCTCCCTTCCTCCTTCCCCTCCCTCCTCCTTCCCCCTCACTCCCTCCCTCCATCCTTCCCCCTCCCTCTCCTTCCTCTCCTTCCCCCTCCCTCCCTCCTTCCCCCTCCCTCCTTCCTCCCCCCTCCCTGCTGCCCACACAGCCCTGAATAAGACGCAGACAGGGACCGGTTCGATTCAGACCTCATCCTGAACTGTCATACTGTCAGTCAAGCAGTCCCGTAAGCTGATGGGGCTGAGATTGACAGATGATTAATATGTTTTTTTGCTTTTTTTTTTCTCCGTGTTTTAATGGAGGAATGGAATATCTTTATTTCAGATGTAGGTTATGTGGAAGAAGTTATATGTTCATTTGTTCTACGTAAAACTAGTGTGTTTTTTGGGGGGTGTAATAGGAACATTGTTGTTCTTGGTTCATTCTCTTGGTTCATTTGTTGTTCTAAAAATACTGCACATTAACATGAAATTCTCTCTCTCTCTCTCTCTCTCTCTCTCTCTCTCTCTCTCTCTCTCTCTCTCTCTCTCTCTCTCTCTCTCTCTCTCTCTCTCTCTCTCTCTCTCTCTCTCTCTCTCTCCCTCTCACTCACGCGTTTCGTCCTCTTTCTAGAAGGATCAATTCGTTCTTAAATGTGCATATTGTTCTTGCAATACCTTAATCCATTCCGCTATCATTGCACTAACAACACCGTCACCACCATCATCACTCGTCGCCATCACCACTAATCTCCCGCGGATGACAGTCCCACTCTCCCGCTCGCTTTAAAGACTCTCACAACGCCCATTTAAAAGTACTAAACTTCTCTAAACGACTGAAAGAAAGGGTAAAACAAAAAGAATCAGAAAAAGGGTGAAAACAAGAAGAAAAAAACATCATCAGCCTCGTTAACAACGCAGGTCGCTCAACAAACAGGTATTTTTGAGATTACAGGTTTAGGTGTCGTAAAGGGGAGGTTTTCCCACTTCTCCTATCCACGCCCACTGACCTTCCCCCTGCTCCTCATCCTATCCATTGCCTCGCTCACTATTCCTTCCATGCCTCAGTTCAGTGCCCATGCCCTTTCCCTGCCCTTCAACCTAGCAATGCCTCTTTTCCCTAAATCTTGTTCTATCCGTGCCCCGCCCCTCTTGACTTCCCCTCTGTCTCCCTTCCTATCCGTGCCCCTCCCTCTCTCTCTCTCTCTCACTATCCCTTCCTTACCCTTCAACTTACCCCCCTCCTACACCTTACTCATTCCAAACCCCCTCCCCTGCCCCTCAGTCTCCGCGTGCCCCTTCCCCTGCCCCTCATCCCGTCCCTCCCACCGACCCCTGTCCCTCCCACTCCTCCCCCACACTAGCTCTAAGCTCCGCCCTCTTCCCCCTTACCTGTCAGGGTGGGTGGGTGGGGGTGGGTGGGGGTGGGGGGATAATTCGCAAATGACTCCAAGATATTATTGGTCATTAAGGAATGTTTCTCGATTATTCACGAGGTATAAATGCGAGTCTCGTGGCTCATGAAAGGCAGGTGATTAAAATTTATTTGTTTTCATGACAGATGTTCGAAGTGATCTGGATGGGGCTGACCTGTGAATAATTATACGCTAATTGCACAGTTAAG
>NC_061839.1:5281541-5283930 GCF_019202785.1 Penaeus chinensis
TGTGTTTGTGCTTGTATCTTTGTGCTAGTGTGTGTATGTGTGTGTGTGTGTGTGTGTGTGTGTGTGTGTGTATGTGTGTGTGTGTGTGTGTGTGTGTGTGTTTGTATGTGTGTGTGTGTTTGTGCTTGTGTGCTTGTGCTTGTGTGTTTGTGCTTGTGTGTGTGTTTGTGCTTGTATCTTTGTGCTAGTGTGTGTATGTGTGTGTGTGTGTGTGTGTGTGTGTGTGTGTGTGTGTGTGTGTGTGTGTGTGTGTGTGTGTGTGTGTGTGTGTGTGTGTAAGTGTGTGTGTGTGTGTGTGTGTGTGTTTGTGTGTGTGTGTTTGTGTGTGTGTTTGTGTGTGTGTATGACTTATTCCTCTTCTTTCAGACGAACGAACAAATATACAGACCAGACACACAAACACACATTTCAGTTTTTCGGAGTGTCTGTAATTCTATCTTGATTTCGCAAAGGACGAAACAGAACAGTTAACGAGAGACATTCAAAGAGAAAGAGAAAGAGAGAGAGAACGAGAGAGGGATAGAGAGATAGATAGAGAGAGAGAGAGAGAGAAAGAGAAAGAGAAAGAGAAAGAGAAAGAGAAAGAGAAAGAGAAAGAAAAGAGAAAGAGAAAGAGAAAGAGAAAGAGAAAGAGAAAGAGAAAGAGAAAGAGAAAGAGAAAGAGAAAAAGAAACAGAAACAGAAAAGTAAAAAGAGAAAGAAAAAGAGAGACAGAGACACGAAGAGAGAGTGTGTGTGTGTGTGTTGGGGGGGGGGGGGGGGCGCAGAGAGAAAGAACGAGAAGTAATCCTGAGAGAAACAACTTCTTTCTCCTCCCAGCCAGACCCTCGACACAAAACCACCTCCAACAGAACCATTTATTCGTATTCTTCTCCACCATCACTCACATTTTGCAACGGCGATCACCAGCGGTCGCAGGACAGACGGAGGCAACGGGAGAGAAAAGAGAAAATCGAGAAAACGGGGAATACAGAAAACTGAGAAAACTAAGAAAATTGAGAAAATGGGGAAAACTGAGAAAAACGAAAAAAATAAAAATGAGGAAAACGAGAGATATGAGAAAACGAAGAAAACGGGAGAGGTGAGAGATGTCGCCATTTGTTACCCAACTGCCGTTTATAAAGGGGCGATTAGCAGTAGATAAAACAATTAGTGCTGTTAACTGCCCGGCGTAACGGCCCCTTCCGCGCGTTCCGGTTTGCGTGAGTCTCGGCCGGAAACGAACCGTGCGGTCCCCCTTCGTTGCTTATTCCGTGTCCTTTGCGTGGAAGACGAAGGGGGATGGGAGAGGAGACGAGACAAAATCCATATAATTGGGAAAAGAAGAATGAGGAGAAAAAAAGAAAAGGGAGAATAGGTACAGAGAAAGAAGAAGAAAAAAAAAAGGAAAAAAATGCATGTAATCTTAACAGTGGTTATGGTAATGTAAAGAAATAGAATGGTACTGATTGTTTAAAATTTCGTAGGAGTAACAGACAGCATCCTTTTCGTTTAGCCGACTCATAACAATGGTTTAAACGCTGCAATGATAAAAAAATAGCAATAATGATAATACTATATATCATTATTAACATTACAATCATTAATATCCTCCTCCTCATTATTTTCATCACTGTTAGTATTATCATTATAACTGTAGTTATTGTTATAATGATAATCTCACACACACACACACACACTCTTGGTTGCACAGATGTAAGAAAACAGAACACACAACCGTGCTACGCTTGCAAACAAGAAAACATAATCATGTATATGCAAATATAAAAACACATATGTAAATGCACGCTAATTCTAGACATGCACCACGATCATCATATTACGGATCTTGCTAAATAGCCGCGATCCTTCTCACTTGTATTATCACTAAATACTAAACAAGGGAATTGATCAAGAAAAATATATGAACAAAGTAGAAAATCCCAAGAATTATCTCTTTGTTTGCAGTTCCATCTAACTTCTGCCGTTTATTCAGTCGCACTGAACTTCCGCCAAACGTAAAAATCTCGAAAGGCAAAAATATTAGTCGCACCGATATATGCCTTTAACTGAAATCCATTGCCGCCGCTTGCAACTTCGTCATGACCCCGGCCGGGAGCCTGAGCGGCGCTCCAGCTTACCCAAGGGTGTCCCGCTTACACACATACACATTTTTTAAATGTTTTTTTTTTTATAGTTTTTGTTATTTTTATTTTATTTTTTTATTACCTTTTTTGAAACAAGACTACATTTTCCACAAATAAAACCTTTGTTTGCTTGTACATAGGCTCAGCATACTGGTCACCAGGAGCCGCAGCCTGCGCTCTCACATTGTCGCTGTCCAGAAGCAGGTCACTAGGACTGGCGTTATGCCTCCACCGAAGACGCATCGCTCTGCCTGTGATGGACC